>NW_024868264.1:0-7347 GCF_013358625.1 Macadamia integrifolia
GAACACATCACACACCATATTGGTTAAACACCATAGAATTGATTTCGGCACACAATCATATGCCATTACATGAGGTGTTGTAGTGTATGATAGCCTATAAATAATCGCAGCTCAATTCCAAGATACAGGCAAAGTCCCCAACAGACATGCTAATGGTCCCACTTGACCATAGCATATTAATCATAGGAATAATATCCATAGTGACAATCAATGTAATCATGCTAGGAGGAGAGAAGGGAAAAAGAAAAGAAGGAAAAAAATTTTAAAATTTCCCAACTGTCACAACCGGTGGGTGGCACCGGTGGGTAGGGGCCCACCGGTCATACCCACAGGTCTTAATGCCTCACACCGGCGGGTGGCACCGGCGGGTAGGAGCCCGCCGGTCATACCCGCCGGTTTTGCCCGTGTAAAAACACGAACAGGGCCCTACAGACCCTGTTCTGTCTGGCACTTTCCCAATCTCCTTTTCTCTTTCTTCCTTTCTTCCTTGGCCGATCTTGGAGGTCTCCTCGGTGCTTCTACTCGCGGGTCCACTCATCAACTCGGCGCCTTAGAGAAGAGTCAACTCTCCCTTCTTCAAGTAAGTTTCTTCTTCTCCTCTTTTCCAGAATTTCCATTTGGGGTAAAATGCATGTATAGACTTCACCTTAGGTTGTCTTTCCATATTTTTCACTATAGAATAGTATTTCCCATGTGATTGTGATGCTTCTACTGTGGCCATCTGTAGTTTATAGGAATTTTGTCTCTTCATTTGGAGAAAACCCCAATTTGTGCCCTAGGTTTCCAAATTTGGGGATTTCTTCAATTCTCACTCTTTTTCTCCAATTGATGACTCCTTTGCGATGCATTCCATTTGATTTACGCTAGATATGCTTTAGATTTCATGAATCCTCCATTATGCTTGGAATCCCCATGTATTTCTATGAAAATCCCTCTTTTTGTATTGGTTTCCTTGGTTTTTTTTTTTTTCATCCCATACTTGCATTCTTGGAATTCCATAGCCTATTTGGGTATGTTCTTGCACTTTCATGATCTTGCTACTATGGCATTTTGCTCTAGACCTAGGGTTTCAAGCTATTCCCCCTTATGTTCGAATTTGAACCATTGGACTTGAATTCCCTCGTTTTTTTTATGCTCTTTGCTTTTGCTGTCATTTTACTGTTTTGGCATGTTCCTCCGCGTTGTAACCTACCGTGCTTCATGTCATAGGTTTCCTATCGTTCCTAGATTGTCGCCGTTCCCGTTTTGCATGAATTGGGTTTTGGATTTCCCCTTTTTAATGCTGCTGTCATTTTCCTTTCTGTACTAACCCTACTTTCTTTTCTTATTGCCAAGATGTCGTCACGCACCGGCAAAGGACCATCTTCCTCTGGCGCTCGACGTAAGACCACCGCTTCCAAGCGAAAGAGTGCGGAGACCAGCTCTTCAGCTCCTCGCACAGGGAGACCCTCACCTGCCCAGTCTGACCCTTCAGACTATGATGAGGAGCACTTCCTTAGTGCAGAGGCCGCAGCCAACTGGCCCAACTTCCTGAAGGGGTCAGTGATGATGGAGAAGACCGTGGTAGTCGAGGACTTCCACAAGGCTAGGCTTCAGGAGAGATTCTCAGCATTGGGCTGGGACTCTATTCTTCATGTAGACCGACCGTTCTACGAGCAGCTCGTCCGTCGGTTCTATTGTAACCTGGAGGTGTCGTATCCGTACGGGGAGTTCACCATCAGCAGCTTGGTGAAGGGGGTGGACATCCAATTGACGGTGGGCACCTTGGCCAGTATCCTAGGTATATCGATGGCGAGACACCGATACTACAGTCCCCCCAGGAGTAAGCCTCAGGGACCGTTCATGAGCCTGGCGACACCGGACTTCATCTACGAGACCATCTGCGGCAGCAGCAGTCGCCCAGAGTCCGAGACATCCTTCTACCCTGAGGTTCGTCTATTCGCCCGGTTGGTCCAGTTCAACCTGCTCCCCAGAGGAGGTCATCGGAACCAGGTGGGTTTCATGGTGGCTTTCATTGCATTCTACATTTTCACGGCTGCAGAGGGAGGCGGCGAGCACTTGTGCCTCCCCTACATTATTCTCAGGACGATGGAGCACCATACTTCCCACCCCGAGGATGGAGGGTTTCCTTATGGTAGGATCCTCACTAGGATCTTCGAGTTCTTCGGGGTGGATCTGAGCGGTGAGGAGGGGAAGACTCTGGCTGATAGGTTCGACCGGAGAAACCTCTTGAGGATGGGTCTCCAGACCCTTATGGATTCACCTCCGAGATCAGGAGCTCAGAGAGGTAGGGGTAGGAGGACTGCCCCTATGGAGGATGTCCCCATGGGAGAGGAGTCCAGTGAGGAGGATGAGGACTACGTTCCTCAGGACGAGGAGGAGGATCTGATGGGTGGCAGCATCCCTGAGGAGGCACCTCAGGAGTCGAGAGGTCCTGGCCCTAGTTCCTCCAGAGCTGCAGCCTCACCATATGGAGCCCCACCACCTGGGAGTGGTGCCTACGACTTCGAGGGCATGACGGCCTCCATGCGGGCCTTGCATGATGGCCAGGTTCAGCTACTGCGACAGCTGGACGAGATTGCCTCCAGGGAGGAACACATCCTGGAGAGGCCGGCTACCTTGGAGGATTCCTTCCTCTGGCTGGGTCAGGACTTAGATACCACGGCCAATGCTATCTCAGCAGATTTTGGCCGGCTTCGGAGGGAGATACGGCTGGTGAACACGAGGTTCGATTATTACGATCACCGCCTCAACGTCAACTCCAGGCCTCCGGCGAACGTGGTGATCATCGACGATGATGACGATGACCAGTGAGGGCTTGGCTCACCCACACCAGTTGTTTACCTGTTTTCTCTTTCTATAGACCTTGTTGTATTTTTTTATTTGTTCTCATTCCTTGTATCTGTATTGTAACTGGTTTCATTTATGGAATGACATAATTTTGGATAGTGAATTTCGTGGTGCATTCATATGTGGAGTACTTGTGTGGTTTGGTTGTGATGTATTTCGCTATCTGTGATCTTTGTTATATTTATTATCTGTTGTTTATCAGGTATTTGTGTAAAATTTTTGGAAATCCCATTTTACGCCGTTATGCTGCCGAAATTTCATCGAAATAGTACTCTATAGGTTACATCACCAACCTAATCCCCTTTTATCTATACTCACGCATGCCATGAATGTAATATATAATGCAATCCCTTTTTTATACTTTCTTTCTTTAGCTTTTAATCTTTAAAGCTTTTATATTAACCCAACCCCATTCCCCTATTATAGAGTCTACGGGATTCTAATGGTATGCTGTGAGTGGAGCAGAGCATCACGCTCTGATACCACCGTTTGTCACACCCCATTCACACTGAACCGGAGCGGTGACCGAGTTAACACCGGTTAACCCAAACCTTCCAGGATCATCAGATACTGTATTCCACCACAGCATACGCACAACTAATATAAGTTCATCAGATCAGCGGAAGACTAAGTTTTACCTGTGAATAAATCCCATATACTTGATACCCGAATTGTGATACAATAATTATATACATGTAGGCCCGAAGGCATGATAATTACACAATAAAAGTATAATTCATAGATCAAGTATATACAGGAAATCATCAAAACAATTAGAGTACACAGCTCGGCTCGGTATCAAGGCTGGAGCTCAGCTCGGCATCAAGGGTTGTGCCCAGCTCGGCATCACATAGAAGTGCTCAGCCCGGCCTCAGAAGTGGAGCTCAGCAAGGCCCCAAATGTGGAGCTCATCTCGGCCTCAGAATTGCTGTCCCGTAGCACAACTCTCGCACGAGCAGTCGGCGCCGTGCTCTAACTCCTCAGGGATCCACTAGTCCTCTTCAGGAAACTCGACTGTGGGACCCACCCCGTGCTCCTCAGATGTATGACCTGTAAAATCATCTAAAAAGGGGTGTACACGTGGGATGAGCTCACTAGCTCAGTAAGTAGAAAGATGGACCACACACAACAGTCCACACATCACAACACATCATATGCATTAAATTCCATGCTATACATTTTAAATCACATCCACCTAAGCAACATTACTAAGTCCTTGGTTTTAGTGCTACTACAACCACAGTGCGCGTATACTCCGGGTACTAGCCGTGAACTCCCTCCCGCGATACGCCCATAGGGCTGTCGAAGAAGACCCACTGTGAGTACTCGGAAAAGTAAAGACAATGCTGTCCATCGGCTCTCAACAGAAATGTAAATGACTGAAAATAAAGGTGCTGACTCCAGCAATTTAAAAGCAGTACGATTGGCCCTCTTGAATGTACCACTGGGGTTGCCGGCTGTCCTACATGACCCGTCGGGCGTTATGTCTAACCGCCACAGTGACCCGACGACCGCGACCACTGCTTCCCTCCTAATGATAACCCAACACCTTAACCCCTGTTGGGAAGGGTCGTAGCACGGGATGGTGAGAGTCCTAATACCGCATGCTCCTATATGACAATAGTACGATTGCATAGTGCCTCCGTGTCCCATTCCACGGGCCACCAATGCATTCGTTTCCAAGCCGACTACGGCATCTAGTCTATCAATGCATAATGCACCATGATGTCCACATTCAACATATAAACATCTCATTCAATTGGCATTTGAAAAGTAAACATAGCATATATGCACATCAATGTGTGGAATGACTAATCTACATAGCATATTCATGATGGCATGACTAGATTAGATATAATTAAATGAATGCCAACCAATGCCTTGAAACAAGGCCAAACGTCCTCTCCCCACTTACTTGTAGCGTACAAGGATTCCCGTTCGGTACGTGTGAGATCCGATGCGGATCGGATCGGATTTGGTAAACCTAACATAATTGAGCGGGGTTAGTACTTCACCATTTTAGAATCAAAATTAATGAAATCCGATGTCAAAATCGTGTTTAGAACGTCAAAAGAAGCTCACACGTCCGATTTGGGTCCAATCGGACGTAAGGATCACCCTCGGGGCCACACGGGTGGGTCAGACAGGTGGGTAGTCTGGCCCACCGGTCCTACCCACCGGTTGGGACCGGCGGGTAGGGGCCCGCCGGTATGGCCCACCGGTTGTACCCGCCGGTTAGGCCAGGGGCCCCTGCTAGGACCGACGGGTAGGGGCCCACCAGTTGGGCCCACCAGTTGGGCCCGTCGGTAGGGCCCGCCGGTTGGGCCCAAAGGCCCCCCTGCCTTCTCAGGTGGGTACCCATAGGCGGGTAGGGGCCCACCGGTTGTACCCACCGGTCTTGGCGGGAAACACCCTGTTTCTTCCCAACTTCCTCCATTCTTTGGGGATTCAAATGGGGCTTTTCCCCACCCATTCTTCACACCTTCAAGGTCCTATAGGATGGTTCTAACCTAGATCTAGGTTAGATTCAAGTGATGGGAAACCATCTTACCTTCTTTGCTCAAGAACAACCTCAAACCCTCCAAATCAATTCAAACTCACAATGCTTCTTCCACCTTGTCAATGTCTCTTCAAATCCTTCAAGATCAACACATAAATCATCTATTAAACCTTAGATTCATCATTTCAAAGGGGATCTACAAGATCTCAAGAAACCATACTCGAATCAAGGGTTTAAAGCTTGGGTATGGTTAATGTTCACAAAACCCAACTTTGCTTACCTCTAACTGTAGATCTAGAGTTGAAGATCACTCTCCCGGTGCCGGAATGGGAAGATCGATCTTCGGCGCCGCTGAAATCCCTCTTTTCTTCCTCTTCTTCTCTTCCCTTCTTCTTCCCTTTCTTTTCTCTCTCCTCTTTACTATTCTCACCAACGTACGGGTGACATAAATGGAAAGAAAAGAAAAAATAAAGCTATATATATAATTCCTAATTAAGTGAATAGTGCACATGGATGAGTCACTCAGGTGGGTGGGTGTACCCACCTGTCCTACCTACCTGAGGGCCAAACTTGGGATTTTGACCGGGTTCGGGCCTCGTCGCGAACCCCACCCCCGGCATACGATGTAGCATACGTATATACCTTAAAATACGACCACAATACCTGCTTTATCCGTACATAGCCTTATGGTAGGTGCATGTACACGGCTTGGGCACTCCCGTCTCTTCTGGCACTGGCTCAGACTTGTCGGGCCAGCCGGTGTTTAAGGTCACCCGTGCCATCATAGCCCATAAGGAACCCGCTTTAACTCCCTTTGGTTCGGTTCCTGCACAGTTAAACCGGTTCAACCACGAAATCAGACTGGATTTAAGAAGCGGGGTATTACATATCATGTATGTTATCTTTTATCTCATCAAGAACAGCTTCACCATCATCAATCAAGGGTTTATGCATGTCTTTAGGCAAGGATTCATCAAATCTGACATTCATTGATTCTTCAACAACCAAGAATCTTTTTTTGAAGACCCTATATGCTCTACTGTTAAGGGAATATCCTAAAAATATCCCTTCATCAGATTTTGCATTAAACTTTCCATGGTGGTCTTTAGTGTTTATGATAAAACACTTACAACCAAACACTCTAAACTAATCCACCTTAGGTAGTTTACCAAAATATAGATCATAGGGGGTTTTGGAAAGAATGGGTCTAAGAATGATTCTATTAAGTACATAACAAGTTTTATTAACAACTTCAGCCTAAAAAACTTTGATAGGGAATACTCATTAAGCATAGTCCTAGCAGTTTTTTGTAGTGATTTGTTTTTTCTTTCAACAACCTCATTGGATTGAGGTGTCCCTAGAGCAGAGAAGTTATGGTCTATACCATACTTGTTGCAATATAAATCAAATTGATTTATATTGCCAAACTCTCCTCCATGATCACTCCTTATGGAGGTTACTGTAAAACCCTTTTGATTTTGTAATCCTTTATACAAGGATACAAACTCATCAAATGCATCATTTTTATTTTTAAGAAAAATAATCCAAGTATATCTAGAATAGCCATCCACAACTACAAATGTATAAGATTTATCATTTAAACTAGATACATTAATAGGGCCAAACAATTTCAAGTGTGATAATTCCAAAGGCCTAGACGAAGAAATGATATTTTTCAATTTATGAGACAGTTTGATTTGTTTGCCCTCATGTTTAGCATATTTGATCTTAGGAAGATTCTTAACAAGATCTTTAGATGTTATAGTTTGGATTAGCTTGACATTTATATGTCCAAGCCTTCTATGCCATAATGAAGACTCATTATGGTTAGATACCAAACAAGCATTAAAAGAACTTGTTTATTCAAGCATGCAAATATAAATATTATTCTTTCTAGTCCCTTTTAAGATCAAATCATTATTTACATACTTAATATAACAATGTGAAACATCAAATTCTAGCTTATAGCCTATACCACAAAGTTGACTAACACTAAG
>NW_024868264.1:7367-41163 GCF_013358625.1 Macadamia integrifolia
TATATACCTTAAAATACAGATATAATACCTGTTTTATCCATACATAGCCTTATGGTAGGTGCACGTACACGGTTTGGGCACTCCCGTCTCTTCTGGCACTGGCTTGGACTTGTCGGGCCAGCCGGTGTTTAAGGTCACCCGTGCCATCATAGCCCATAAGGAACCTGCTCTAATTTCCTCTGGCTCGGTTCCTGCATGGTTAAACCGGTTCAACCGCTTAATCAGACCGGGTTTAAAAAAAGTAGGGTATTATAACTTTTATATGCCCATATGGAACATTTGCTTATAGACATATGCCATTTGGGTTTTGCAATGCCTCTGCTACGTTCCAACAATGGATGATGAGCATCTTTTCTGATATGGTCAAAAAATTCTTAGAAGTATTTATAGATGATTTCAATTAATGGGAATACCTATTCTGAGTGTCTTCACCATCTTTCCTAGTTTTGAAAAGGTGCATATCTAAGAATTTGGTTTTAAATTGGGAGAAATGCCATTTTATGGTTAAATCTGGTATTGTTTTAGGCTATGTAGTATCCAAGGAGAGAATTAAGGTAGATAGAGCAAAAGTGGATGTAATTGATTTACCACCTCCCCAATCTGTTAAGGGCGTCCGATCTTTTCTGGGCCATGCTAGCTTCTACAGAAGGTTCATCAAAGACTTTAGTCAATTAGCCCAGTCTCTCACTACACTACTTGCCAAAGATAAAACTTTTGAGTTTTCTAAAGAGTGACTAGAATCCTTAAGCAACTTAAGAAGGAGTTGACCAATGCACCCTTTGTTCAACCACCCGATGCTTCATATTTTGCCATATGAATGGTTTTGGGTGAAAAGATTAATAAGCTGTCCACTGTCATTTACTATGCTAGTAGGACCCTAAATGATGCATAACTCAACTATACAACTACTGAAAAAGAATCTTTAGCTGTTGTGTTTGCACAAGAAAAATTCTGGTTTTACTTAGTTGGGTCACATGTGGTGGTGTACACTGATCATTTCTCTCTTAGATACCTTGTTCAAAAGAAGGATGTCAAAGCCTCTCATTAGGTGGGTTTTATTTTGTTTGATTATGAAATTAGGGATAAGAAAGGAAGTGAAAACCTCGTTGTAGACCATTTATCCCGGCTTCCTAATTCCTTAACTATCAATTCTCTAGTTAATGAGAATTTTTCAGATGAATAGTTACTTGCTATTTTCAGTGAACCATGGTTTGCTGACGTTGTCAACTTCTTAGTTTTAGGTGTGACTTCAGATCACTGATCCGACCAATATAGGTATCGATTCCTTTCACAAGTTAAACATTTCTTTTGGGACGATCCCTATCTTTTCAAAGTTTATCCTGACCAAATTATTAGACGTTGTATGCCTGATCATGAGCAGCACTCAATTTTATCTTCTTGCCATGATCATGCATGGTGGCACTTTAGACCTAAGAAGACTGCAGCAAAGGTTCTCCAATGTGGATTTTATTGGGTCACTCTTTTTAGAGATGCTTGTGGTTTTTACAAGGCTTGTCCTACCTGTCAGTCTTTTGGCCATATCAATATGAGGAACATATGCCCCTCAACCCTATTTTGGTAGTTGAGATGTTTGATGTGTGGGGCATCGATTTCATGGGACCATTCCCTAATTCCTTTGAGAATTTGTAAATACTTTTGGCCTTTGATTATGTTTCTAAATGGATAAAGGCCATACCTTGTAAATCTAATGACCACAAAGTGGTGGTCAAGTTTCTCAAAGAGAAATTTTTTTCTCGCTTTGGTACACCACATGCTATAATTAGTGATAGGGATACTCATTTTTTTAATTGACCTTTTGAGGCCTTTATGAAAAATTATGGGATCACCCATAATTTAGCCACCCCTTATCACCCCCAAACTAGTGGCCAAGTGGAGGTGTCTAATAGGCAATTCAAACAAATCTTAGAGAAAACTGTTAATCCCAGCCATAAAGATTGGTCCCTTAGACTCATTGATGCATTGTGGGCCCATCGGACTGCATTCAAGACTGACCTTGGTCAGTCTCCCTACTGTATGGTGTATAGGAAAGCCTGTCACTTACCAGTTGAGTTGGAGCATAAGCCTTTTGGGCAATCAAGAAGCTTAACTTTGATTTGTCAGATGTGGGTATTCATCGTCAGCTCCAACTATTTGAGTTGGAGGAAGTTAGGAATGATGCCTATGAAAGTTTTAGAATTTACAAGGAAAAAAACAAAGCCTTCCATGATAAGGACATTTTTCGTAAATCTTTTGTAATTGGTGATAAGGTCTTATTGTATAACTCTCGATTGTATCTTTTCCCTGGTAAGCTTAGATCCCGATGGGATGGCCCGTTTATTGTACATAATATATATCCCCATAGGACTGTGGAGATTCTGAATCCAGGAATAAGGGTAATTTCAAAAGTTAATGGTTAGCATTTAAAACCATTCCTCGAGCTTCCTACTGTTGCTAGTGAAGAGGTTATGGATCTCCATGAACCTCTTTACACATATGACTAACTTTTAATCAGGTATAACCCCCTTGCATTGTCTTTGCTTTTAATTATTTTTCATGCATTGAGGACATTGAATGACTTAAGTGTGGGGGAGGAAAACCATTTTTTTTTTTTGGCTTTTTTTCCCTTTGTTTTTGTTGGTTTTTCTTTTTATTTTTAAGTTTGCTAAGGATATAAGTCCTACTTTGGCTTTTGGCTAATGACCATACCATTTGGTTGCTTTATGTATGAAAGTAATAATTTTGATTAACGTACCAATCTTGAATATATAAAAATCCTGTTGAGATAAAAGGAAACAAGCATGTGTTTTGAGATGGGACTCTCTTTTGAAAAATAAGAAACCCTTGTTTTACGGTGTTAGACCATATGTAAGTCTATGGGTTCCTTGTACTCTTAATTTGGAGTTGAGACTTTCTTTTAAGAATGACATGAGTTAAAAAATACACAATTTTAAATGAAGTGTGGAAAGTGATATAAAAGTTGATTTCCTTGGAACTGGATAGGGCATTGCGCCTCAGGATGCGTGGTGTCTTGATCGAAACTTTTAGGGAAGAAATTTCTGAAAGAACTCTGGCATCACTGTCTATGTGGGCATATGCAAAAAAGCAAAGCTACGTAGTAACTTAGGTGTCTGGTGTTTGCTCCACCATGTTATTCAGGCCAATGGTAGTGGAGTAGGATAGAGTTTATTATAAGAAAAAAAAAAAAAGAGAAAGAAAACCACACAACAGGAAAGTATGTGCAAATGTCATCAATGCCTCGGTAACATGTTTGGTCAAAAAGACTCCATGCCTTAGTCCTTGGTTCCCTATTACTTTACAAGTGGTCTTGTTATAAGATAAAGATGTTTTGGAAGAGACAAGGTGAGTTCCAAATTGAGAAATTTGCTTGTGCTTGAAATCGATATGGGGTAATAAAAATTCAAATGTGGGGGTTCCTAGATCAAGTGTAAGAGGAATTATCATTGCTCCGAATCGGTATGGCCCATACCTTTAGCCAAGATAGGGATTTATTTTTTTTCTGAATTTTGGGTGTATATTCACTGCAAACACCCACAAGACACAACTCGTCTGCTAGGGGTGACCTAGGGGTTTAAAGGCTTATTGCACTTGCTAAATACAATCGCAATTCCTACAAAAGTGAGTTAGGTATTTTGTTATTTACTTTTTATTCTTTTTGTTTTGGTCGAGGACTAGCAAAGTCTAAGTGTGGGGGAATTCTAATGAGCACATTTATGTGTGAAATCTTAGGATTTCAACATGCATTTTTACATACTTAGAATGGACCTTGGGTTTTACTGTCTTTTTATAGGTTTTATATTTTAAAGGTCTTAGGGACTATCGGGTGCCATATCTCCAATTTTACACATAAAGAGGTCTTGTTCTTTTTTATGGCTGAGAAAAGGACAAAATTTTGAGTAAGATGGACGTGTTGTATTAAAAGTACACTTTTTTTTCACTAAGAATCATTTGTATTAAGAATAAAGAAAAAAAAAAAAAGATAGAATACAAACTGAAAGGAGCTAGCAGATAACCCCAGACAGCCCAAATGATGGCTAAGGCAAACCTCCTAATCTACCTTTGGCATTGCTATCAGTAGAAAAAATGAGGACTGACCCTAGTACCCACACAAGCAACAAACTGAAAAGTACACATTCATTTTGGCACCCATACAAGTGATTATTCTTTTTAGGCCAGAGAAAGAATAATGGACTAGAACAAAACCGAGATGTAGGCTTAGCCCTTCTGTAGTTGTCCTAGGGGTAGAATAGAATATTCTAGATACCAACAAAGAAGGAGGGACTGATATTTGGGTGCTACACTCTCTCATCCTCCCTTGTACGATGAAGACATTCTCTCTCTCCTATTTTTTGGAGATTTGGTTGAAGATCTCCTATTTTCCACTTACTTAAAGCTCAAGGGGCATGGATGAAATTTCCAAATTAAAATAGAAGATGTCCAAATTGATCAAAGCAAGGAGAGGAAATCGTCCAAGAAAGGGTTTGTGTGCAAGATAGAAGAGAAAGAAAAGAAAATAAGGAGAAAAATAGGAAAAAAAAAAAGAAAATCATTGGAGACTCCTTTTCTCTCTTCTCTCCCGACACATCATCACCTTAGATCTAAAAAAAAAAAACCTAATTAGGAAACATAAATCGTGGGAGACTCTCCCCTACCTACGATTCTCTCCCTTTCTCTCTTCTCTCCCCTCCACCTCATCACAACCTAATCGTTGGACTCCCTCTCCTCCCTATAAATAAAAATCATACGAAGGGGGAGAGGGCGCACTTCACTTTTAGGGTTTTCTTTTGTCTAGTTTTTCTCTAGGTTTTCTCTAGTTCTTCTTCTAGTCTTCTTCTTACTTTTTGGCTTAAGCACTTATGTAATGGATGTTTATTTAATGAATGCAAGTTCTTTTTTATATTTATTGTTCATGGTATTCAGTTTTAATTTTACTTTCTAGTCTAGGCTTAGTTTTAAGTGACAAGAACCAAGTGTGGAGCACAAGTTTTCCAGTTTAGATTTGTCTTCTCTAGGTCTAGTAATTTCAGATTTGGTTTATCCTAGATCTGATTTTTAGGGCTGGTAGTATTTCAAATCAACCAAAAAGCAATAAGTTTTAATTCAAGTATAGAAGTTCAAGTAGGTAGGCTTCTTCATAAGTCTTCTCACCCCCCTCTCATTTCCTCTTCTGGCTCCCCATTCATTCTTAACTTAGGTTTTTAATTTCAGTTTTACTTTATTGTTTTCCCTTTTCTCCAAGGTCCTTGGCTAGACTATGTGTTGGCTTTGGCCCTCTCTAGCTATGGAACTATCCTTTTATTACTTTTACTTTTAGTTATTTACTTTGCCTCCCTTTCCCTAAAGCTAAGTAGTGAAGCCCTTGTAAGAGTTACTCTCTAGTCAAGTAGGGAAGTTTGCATTATTTGCGGTGCATCCCTCGGGCTAAGTAGAGAAACCTACTTGTGTGCCTTTCTCTAGCTTTCTTCATTTTTAGTTGCACTTTTATTATTTATTTCAGCACTTTTACTTTATTACTTTTTATTTTAGCACTTTTACTTTCAGTTATTTACTTTTTATATGTGTGGTTTGAAGTATTTAAATTCCTACATATGTTGGTTAGGACCTTTTTAGATGTATTTGTATTAGGGCATTAGTTAGAATTAGATCACCATAACTAATTGATACACTTTCGCATTACTAAAAAAAACCAAAAATAAAGTGGTTGCTCTCCTTGTGTTCGACCCGGAGCTACACTGATCTATACACTTGTGGTTACTTTTTAATCTCAAACAGGAAGCAAAGAAAGGTGGCATGGTAGGCACAACCACGGATGTGAAGGTCGTGGTAAGAGGGAGAGATGGGGGGTCAGAAGCCATAAAAAAGAGAATGCATAGAGAGAGAGGTGCACAAGAGAAGGATCAACGACTTGTGGGAGCTGAGAACCCAAAAAAAAAAAAAAAAACTTATGCTCTTGATACCATGTTGAGACTGAATTTGTGTTTGTATTTCTCAAGCTTTCAATTGAGAGAAGACTACATTATATAGAGATAGATCACAGCCCTAGTCCGCTACGGTTTTATACAATATAGGTTAGAGTCCAAAATATGAAAGATACATAAAATATACTCCTACCAAAACTAAGCTACCAATATATGAAAGTTGTATATTGAGTTACCCCGATTGGGTTGGACTCAGTATACATCAATATCTTCTCGCATAACCAAAATCAACATTTTCCATTTTGAAAGAGTTTTTAAGGATGAGGACACATCCCATCCAGCCTTTTTAATGTCTTCATCATAACTGCTATAAAAAAATGAGGGTGTGGATAGTTGTGAATATGGGAGGTGTAGGTAGAACAATAGTGGTGGTGGTTTGCATTGATATAATTAGGTTTAGGGGTATATCTTGTGAAGATGATCTGTGATATTTAAGGTTATATTCCTAGGATATAGATTTTTTTAGGATTAAAAGTGGACAAGGTTTAATATTCTTAAAGTGGCAATTATTCCTTGATGCTCAGATGAAGTTTAGGGTAACGGCCATGATGTTGTTTTATGGTTGTCCCTGTTGGCAACCCGGCCACATGGTGGTGATGATGTGGCAAAAAATGATGACGTGACAGCATTTAGTGTCGCCGATGAGATAATAGAGCCGCATGGTGTGTATGGAGCAGTTTGATACATCCTTGGAGGTCGTGTGGGTTTCTAGGTCAAAACTGACAAAGAGCAAGAAGATAAGGGGAAGAGAGGAGAATAAGGGAGAGCTTGTCAATGGAGTTTCTAGTGGTCAGTGCAAGTTCCTACTCATCCCAAGCAACTAGTTGTGAGATTCCCTAACCTTGAGTTTACATTGTATGCATGTGTAATGATATGTATGTATGTTAGATTTAGTTGTGGATGAATTGTATACATGCTAAGTTAATTGTGGGTGAATTGTAAGCACGCTAGCTAGTTGTGAATGTATATGCTAGGTAGGGATTAATTGTAGGGCATTGATATAAGCCCTAATTTATTGTATTCTTATATTGAGTGCTTAGTGGGTGCTAAGCACTGGGAGTGGGTGCTCTCGTGTAGTGGATGCTATACATTGTATCGACATTGCAATTGCCATCTCAGCTTTGGCTTGAGAAAATTGGGTGTGAGTGCTTCCGACTGTGGGTGTAGTCAAAAGTAGTATATTGAGTAGGTACGAAGCCTTTACAGGCACTACTTCGGGGATGTAGGTAAATTTCTGAACCTCGTAAAAACCCTGTGTTATGGGTGTGCATGTTGTTTGCATTATATATATTGAAGTGTGTGGAATGGGGAATGGATGTTCACACTTGGAAGTTCTTATGAGAGGCTGAGTATGTATACAACTGTGTACTAACAGAGACAGGTGCCTAAATGTTTGTCGTGTCAGATATCGAATAGGTTTTGGGGATTAGAATTGGACTCACTGATTCACCCGCCTCTTAGTGATTGTCGGGTTACAACAATTGGTATCAGAGCCGATACTCAGTAACAGTTTGATCAACCATTGAGTGATCTAGAGGCAATGACAGTGATGGTATGGCAAGTGAAGGTTATTTAGGACATGCACTAAAGTTTGATGGATTTGATTTTATCATATGGAAGAGGAGAATGCAGTCTTACTTAGGTTCACTGGGTTATGATGTTTGGACATTAGTTTTGAATTGGTGCAAGGAACCTGAGGCAGATCAGATTGACAATGAAGCCAAGAAAGCATACTTTTACAATCAAAAGGCAGTGAATGCAATATTTTTAGCATTGGACAAGAGTGTGATGACTAAGGTAATGGACTGTGACTTAGCCAAGGACATCTGAGAAAGACTGAAGTACACTTATGAAAGAGATGACAATATTAGGAAAGTAAAACTTTAGACCTTCAGAGGTTAGTTTAAAAGTCAACTAATGCAAGAGGGAGAGAACATTGACACCTATATAACCAAGATAAATGAAGTGGTCAACTCTGTTAAGGGTCTAGGAGCCAATCTAAAGGATTCAGTAGTTTGTCAGAAAATCCTGAGATCTTTGTTTCCCAAGTATGACTCCAAGGTATTGGCTATTGAAGAGACAAAAGACCTAGACACTATCACCCTTGATCAAGTGCATGGTACTTTTATAGCTCTTGAAATGAGACGGAGAAAAGGTAAGTCCAGTGACAAGCAAGCTGCTTTGAAAGTAATGAAAAACTTGAAAATCAAGGAGAAGAAGAAGTAACATGTGGAGGCGGACACTGATGAGATTGAAGATGATGCTACAACTCATTTCACCAAAAAGCTGAAGAAGGGAACAAGGAAATATAAAGACATATTGTCTTTCAAATGCTTCAACTGTGGAAAGGTTGGACATTTTGTAGCCAAGTGTCCTAACCAAGGAAAAATAGAAAGTGATGAAGATGAAAGTGAAAATTTCAAGGGAAAGAATAAGTTCTTCTCAAACAGATACAAAAATGGCAGGGATGAGAAGAAAAGTCTGGTTTCCAAAAAATATAGTGACACATCGGATGAATATTTTAAAGAATCATCAGATGATGAAGATGATGAGGCTATGTTCATAGTCTCAATAGGTGTGAAAGAAAACAAGATAGATTCATCTAGTAAAGAAGATTCTTCAAAAGAATCTTAGGAAGATGAAAAATCACATCTAGAGGCTGAACTCATAGCTGCTATTAAAGAGCTTAAAAGAGAAAGAAAGAAGGTCAAGAAGGTCACCCAAGACCTCAGGGGGCAAGAACAATTCGTTCTTGAGTTGAGAGAGAAAGTTGATCAGTCAAGAAAGACCTTAGATGATCTTGAGTATCAACTCTCACAGAAGACCATTGACTGCAACACTCTTGAGTTGGAGAAAGTGACTTTGAAATCACAATTGGAGAAGCAAGTTGAGATTCTCACACAATTTGATAGTTATGAAGATCAGCTAGCCTTATTTAAGGCCAAGGTTGAAGACTATAGGAGAATTGAGATTGAGAGAGAAGACTAAAAAAATAAAGATATTGAAAATGACTCTACTCTAAAAGAGCATCCTAGCAGTAAGAAGCTTAATGACATCATCAATGCTCAGAGACTGGATCACATCAAATTTGGGCTTGGATTTGTTGTAAAAACTTCCAAAAATACTAAGGAAAATGGTAAGAGAACAATGCAGAATCCTATCAAAGTCAGTGACAAGAATTCTCAAAGAGGGAAGGCACATGTTGCTACTACTGGCAATGTCAAGAGAGCAGTACATAAAGACAGTGTGCATACTAGTCGAGTCAGAAGAGGAAATTCCTCTTTAGTCTATAAGTTTAACCATGTCAGACAACCACAGTTGGCAAGGCCAAGCAAGAGAGTAGAGAACTATGGATACAGTTAACGTCCTAAACAAAGACCTAGAGTATATAACAATGTTAGAGCTCCTTATAGATGGCAGATGGAACCTATGAGGCAAACTTTTGGGCACAAGATTTTAGATTGTAAATTCAATATTAGTCCAAGGATTTATGTGGTCAGAAATCCTTTTGCACCCCTTATGGAGGAAATAGTTGAATGCTACAGATGTAACAACCATAGACTTATTGCTAAGAATTGTAGAACTGTGTTTCCCACACAAAGATAGGAGAATAGAAGCAATCAGAGAGTTTTTAAAAACATAGAAGCTGATGAGGTGAGGAGACAGTTTCCAAAAAACAAGAAAGCTAAGAAATTTCAATCTATCAGGAAAGTATGGATTCAAAGAGAAAGACTAGAAAATGAAGAAGATGCAGTAGCTTTTGTTGTTCAGAGAGTATTCAAGGTTCATAGAGACTCTACTCCATGAATTCTTGATAGTGGTTGCTTTAGCTACATGACAGGAGATATGGGAAGGTTTGAATAATTACCAAACTTTGAAGGTGGATTTGTGAAGTTTGGCAACAACAATGGTGCCAGAACTACAGGAAAGGGTCCATAAGTCTGAACCATGAGAAGGTGAAATCCCATAATATCTTGTATATTGAAGGGCTCAAACACAATCTTCTCAGCATCAGTAAAATTTTTGACAAAAGGCATGAAGTGACTTTCACCAATAAAGGGTGTGAGATAAGAAGATCAAATAGTGGAAAGGTTTATGGCTACTAGACAGAGAACTTCAAGAAACCTATACACCTTGACAGAGTTAGAGAAAGATTCTTGGATGGTCAGCATATATGAGGAGACTTAGTTGTGGCACAAAAGACTTGGGCATATTGGTTTCAAGAACCTTGCCAATATTTTTGCAAAGAAGGCAGTGAGAGATGTTCCTGAGTTAAAGAAGCTCTCAAATCCTATATGTGCATCTTGTCATAAGGAAAAATAAACAAGAATCTTCTACAAGTCTAAGGAGTACTATTCCAACTCACCTTTGGAGTTGATTCACACAAACTTGTGTGGTCTTATGAGGACACCAAGCACCTCAGGAGAGAGATACATCGTTGTTTGTTGCTGATCATTCAAGAATGGTGTGGGTGATGTTCTTGAAACACAAGTCAGAAGCTTTAGAAGTATTTAAGTTCTTTATAAAATAGGTTGAGAATCAGGCAAGAAAAAAGCTAAAGTGTCTAAGATCTGACAGAGGAGGTGAGTATAGCTGGGATGAGTTTGAAGAATACTATTATGAGCATGGTATCAGAAAATAAACTTTAGCTCCAAGAATACCCTAACAAAATGGTGTTGTAGAGAGAAAGAATAAAACAATGCAAGACATGGCTGGAACAATGTTGGCAGAGAATGACATGGGAAAGAAGTTCTAGAAGGAGGTAGTTCTAATTGCAGTGTACATCCATAACAGGTGTATATTGTGACCTTATGAAAGCAAGACTCCATATGAAATTTGGTTTGGCAGAAGGGCTATAACAAAACACTTCAAGGTCTTTGGTAGCAAATGTTACATCAAGAACACAAACCAAGATTTGGGCAAGTTTGATGATAGGGCTGATGAGAGTATATTCCTAGGCTATTCTATTTCAAGTAAGGGCTATAGATGCTACAACAATAGACTTGGAAAAATTTTAAAGAGTGCTGATATCAGAAATGATGAGAAAAGGGATTTTTCTTCTGGCTCAGGAAATGAACTCCTAGGATTTATAGATCTTCATGATGAGGATGACCTGGTTGATAGTAGACCCAAAAGCAAAGATGAGGTTGATGTTAAACAGACTGAGGTAAATTCAGATGAGCAGAGGGGACACAATAGAGTTGATCAATAAGGAACAGATGAGTTGATCATTGGTGACCCTATTGTAGGTGTTCAGACCAGAAGAATGAAGATCAACACCTACTCTCTTCTTTTGAAGATTGAACCAAAAACTGTTGATGAGGCAAGTAAAGATGAGAGTTGGATGAAGGCCATGAATGAAAAACTTGGTCAGATAGAGAGGAATCACACTTGGGATCTAGTCCTTAAGCCAGTTGACAAGAATGTGATTGGTACTAAATGGGTTTTCAGAAACAAACTTAATGAAGATGGTCAAGTGGTGAGGAACATAGTAAGAATTGTATGCAAGGGGTATGCTCAAGTGGAAGGAATTGACTTTGAGGAAACTTTTGATCCAATGGAAAGACTTGAAACTATCAGAATGTTCTTGGCTTTGTCAGTGTACAAGGGGTTCAAGGTCTACCAGATGGATGTTAAATCAGCTTTTCTGAATGGAAACTTGGAAGAGGAGATTTACATAGAGTAGCCTAATGGATTTTAGCTCAGTGAAGACCCCACTCTTGTGTGCAGATTGAAGAAGGCATTGTATGGTTTGAAACAAGCTCCAAGGGCATGGTACTTCAGATTGGACTCCTACTTGTGCAAGTTGGGTTTTAAGAAAGGCCTAGTGGATAGTAATCTCTATATCAGATGTGAAGAAAGCAATCAACTTGTGGTGGTTTTGTATGTAGATGACATCATCTTTGGGGTCATAAAGATGAGTTGTACAAAGATTTTGCAATGAGGATGCAAAATGAGTTTGAGATGTCCATGTTGGGTGAACTGTCATTCTTCTTGGGTTTGCAGATCAGTCAGAAGAAGGAAGGTATCTTCATATCTCAATTCAAGTATGTAAGGGAGATGTTGAAGAGAGTTACTATGGAGGATTGCAAACTGGGTAGTACACCTATGATGACTGGGTGTAAGTTAAGTAAGGAAGATGACTCTCCATCAATTGCTCACACCTCGTATTGGTTAATGATTGGTAGCCTGTTATATCTGACAGTTAGCAGGCTTGACATCTTACAAGCTATGTGCATGGTAGCTAGATTTCAAGCTAGACCAAAGGAGATACATGTGGCAGTAGTGAAGAGAATTTTTAGATATTTGAAGGGGACTAGTGAGTTTGGGTTATGGTATCCGAAGGTCAAGAGCTTCAGTTTTTCAGCTTTTTTTCAAATGCATATTGGGCCGAACGTGTGGATGATAGGAAGAGCACCAGTGGTGGTGCATTTTATTTCGGGAGCAACTTGGTGGCATGGCACAGTAAAAAGCAAGAGTCAATCTCTCTTTCAATTGTAGAGGCAGGGTACATTGTAGCTACATTTTGTTGTACATAAGTGTTGTGGATGAGGTAGATGTTGAAGGATCTAAGTGTGGAGGTTGAGCAAGCAATGCCATTGTATTGTGAAAATACAAGTGCTATCAACATATCTAAGAACCCGGTGATGCATTCTAGAACGAAACACATTGCCATCCAATATCATTTCTTGAGAGACAAAGTGATGGAAGGTGAAGTAAGGATGGAGTTTGTTCCCACAGCAGTGCAATTGGGTGATATCTTCACTAAACTAGCTCATAAAGATCAGTTTGAGTTCCTTAGATAGAAACTAGGAGTGGTGGTTCTTCCCAAGCACTAGGGGCATTGGGAGAGGGGGAGCAAGTTGCTTGATGTTGCTAGCCCCATATTTGACTCAGGGGGAATCTATTGGTTCCACCCTTTATACTTATTGTCAAAGGGGGAGAGAGTTACTCATTAGAGTTTTGGAGTGTATTGGTGATGAGATGTTTGCCAACAACTCCAAAGGGAGAGATTGTTGTTTTATGGTTGTCCTTATTGACAATCATGCCACGTGGCAGTGATGATGTGGGCAGTTTGGGTGACGTGGTAAAAAATGATGATGTGATAACATTCAGTGTTGCCGATGAGATAGCAGAGCCGTATGTGTGCATGGAGTGGTTTGATACATACTTGGAGGTGTTGTGAGTTTACAGGTAAAAACTGGTAAAATTGGCCTATTTACACTCGAGGTCATTTTTAGTAGTGAAAATGATATTTTTGGAATATGGTTTCTTGATGAAAAAGATAGATTGTAATTTATTTAGTCCAATGCTTTTGATTTTGTCATGTTTTGATACCGTATGAAGAAGTTACGACATCCGCGGTCAAAATATAGGTTTATGGCAGTCGGGGGCAGTTTCGAATTGAAGATGAATTTTTCAGAAGAAATTTTCTCCATATAATGATACGATAAAAATCCAATCTCTCCAATGCTTATGATTTTGTTGCTTTTCAATTCCGTATGAGGAAGATGTGGAATTAGGAAAGGTCTAGGTGCATTTTGGTCTTTTATATGGCTGAGTCAAATGATCGGGTCTTCTAAAAAGTTGTAGAGCATTGAGTCGTGGTTTCAATGCACTTGTTTTGTCTCGATCGGATACCGTATGAAAAAGTTACATTCGTTTCCATAAAACCAATTTGAAATTCCAAACTAAAAAATCCCAGTTTGCTCTTGGTGATGGGAGGACTTTTCAGATTTTATTTTTGAAAAATGAGGGGTTTTTCTATAATTTTAAAGAGTTGAGGTTGTAGGGGTGTTTAGCTGTAATACCCTACTTCTTAAACCCGGTCTGATTACACGGTTGACCCGGTTTAACCATGCAGGACCCGAACCGGAGAGAGTTAAGGCGGGTTCCTTATGGACCATGATGGCGAGGGTGACCTTGAACACCAGCTGGCCAGACAAGTCCGAGCCAGTGCCAGAGGAGACGGGTGTACCCAAGCCGTGTACATGCACATATCATAAGGCCATGTACGGATAAAGCAGGTATGTAGCCGTATCTTAAGGCACATACGTATATTACATCTTATGCCAAGAGTGAGATTCGTGCCGAGGGCCGAATTCTATCAAAATCCCACTTGTTGGCCAAGTTTTGGTCCTCAGGTGGGCGGTCACAGGTGGGCGCATCCACCCACCTGAGTGACCCACCCATGTGATTACTTAGTTATTTTAGGAAGTATAAATAATATTTATGTTTTCCTTTTTTCTTTTCTCATTTATGACACTCGGACGTTTGGTGAGAAGAGTAAAGTGGAGAGAGAAAAGAAGGGAAAGAAGAGGAGAAGAGAAGGAAGAGGAAGAAGAGATGGATTTCCGCAGCGCCGAGGCTTGATCTTCCCATTCCGATGCCGGAAAAATGATCTCCAGTGCAAGATCTACGTTTAGAGGTGAGCAAAGGCTGGGTTCCTTAAACTTTCACCATACCCAAGTAAAACCTTTGATTTGGGTAGAGTTTCTTGAGGTCTTGTAAATCCCCCTTGAGATGATGAATCTAAGGTTTAATAGATGATCTATGTGTTGATTTTGAAGGATTTGAAGAAGTGTTTATAAGGTTGGAGAAGCATTATTGATTTGAAGTGATTTTGGGATTTTGAAGGAGTTTTTGAACAAAGAAGGTAAGATGGCTTTCCATTCCTTAAATCTAACCTAGATCTAGGTTAGAACCACCTTATGAGACCTTGAATGTATGGAGAATGGGTTTGGAAGAACCCCATTTGTTTCCCCAAAGGTTGGGAAAGGTTTTAGGTGAAAATGGCATTTTCCCACCAAGACCGGTGGGCCAAGACCGGTGGGCCATTTGGCCCGCCTGAGGGCACCCGCCTGAGAGGGCAGACCCTCGGGCCCAACCGGCGGGCCGATCGGTGGGCCACCCTACCCACCAGTCTTAGCAGGACCCTCGGGCCCAACCGATGGGCCAAACCAGAGGGCCAACCGACAGGCCGACCTGCCCGCCGGTCATGACCGGTGGGTCTGACTGGTGGGTCAGACAGGTGGGTTGTCCGACCCACCCGAGAGGCTCCCAACATGATTTTTACGTCCGATTGGACCCAAAACGGATGTGCGACCTTCGTTTAGGATTCTAAACATGATTTTGTCATTGGATCTTGTTAATTTTGATCCCAAATTGGCGAAATGCTAACCTGCTCACTCATGATAGGTTCACCAAAATGTACGCTTCTCGCACCGGATCTCACCCGTACCAAGCGTGAGTCCTTGTACACTACAGGTAAGTGGGGAGAGGACGTTTGGCCTTGTTTCAAGGCTTGTTTGGCATTCATTTAATTATATCTAGACTAGCCATGTCATCATGAAAATATTGTGTAGATTAGTCATCCTCACATTGTTATGCCATAGGTGATGTGTTTATTTTCTAAATGCCAAGTGACGATATGCTTATGTGATGAATGTTGACATCATTGTGCATGATGCATTAATAGACTAGATGCCGTAGTCGGCTTGAAAACGAGTGCATTGGTGGCCTGTGGTATGGGACGCGGTGGCACTATGCAATCGTACTATTGTCATATAGGAGCATGCGGTTTAGGATTATCATCTTCCCGTACTACGACCCTTCCCAACAGGGGTTAAAGTGTTGGGTTACCATTTGGGGGGAAGCAGTGGCCACGGTTGTCGGGTCATTGTGGCGGTTAAACATACGCTCGGATGGTCATTAGGACAGTCGGCAACCCCGGTGGTATATTCAAGAGGGCCAATCGTACTGCTTTTAAATTGCTGGAGTCAGCACCTTTAATTTTTGTCATTTATTTTATATTGAGAGCTGGTGGTCGGCATATTTTACTTTTCCGAGTACTCACGGTGGGCCTTCTTCGACAGCCCTATGGGCGTATCGCGGAATGGAGTTCGCGGTTCGTACCCGGAGTATACGTGCACTGTGGTTTTAGTAGCACTAAACCAAGGACTTAGTAATGTTGTTTAGGTGGATGTGATTTAAAATGAATTGCATAGCATATAGTGCATATGGTTGTGAATTGTTATATGGACTGCTGTGTGGTCCTTCTTTCCACTTACTGAGCTAGTGAGCTCATCCCACGTGTGCATCACTTTTAAATGATTTTGCAAGTCATCAACCTGATGAGCACGGGGCGGGCCCCACAGTTGAGTTCCTTGAGGAGGATTGGTGGGTCCCCGAGGAATTAGAGCACGGCACGAATTGCTCGTGCGAGAGCTGTGCTGCGGGACAGCAGTTTTGATGTTGAGCTGAGCTCTACCTCCTGATACCGAGCTGAGCCTTTTTTTGATACCGAGCTGAGCTCTACCTTCTGATACCGGGCTGAGCTCTACCTTTTGATACCGAGCTGAGCCCTACTTCTAATATCGAGCTGAGCTGACTCTCTGATTTTTTATGATTTCTTTTGTGTACTTGACATGTAAATTGTATTCTTTTTGTGTAAATATCATGCCTGCGGGCCCACATGTACCTAACTATGTAATTACAATTTGGGTATCAAGTATAATGGGAATATTTACAGGTAAACTAAGTCTTCCGCTAAACTGTTGAACACTTTCTTAGTTGTATGTGTGCTGCGGTGGGATGCTGTATCAGATGATCCTGGTAGGTTTGGGCTAACCGGTGTTAACCCGGTCACTGGCCCGGTTCTGTGTGAACGGGGTGTGACATTAGCACTAGAAACATAAAGGCAGGGGCTTATGTGTATATAAGAGAATCAGAGGGATCCTTAATGCAAGACTCAGATTAAGCCATGTTGGTTAGATTTAGATCTGACGGTCTGTGCAAGAACGCACGGACACCTAGTGCTGAAGATGCTCGTGCGAGTCTTCTCATTGGTGGAGTGTATTGGATGTAATGGAGTAGCATTTCATTGGATCAAGTATAGCAAGCATATGGTGAATGTGCATGGGTGCACTATACTTGATTCCCTTCTCTTTGATCTGATCACATCTAGTTTAATTGACGCCAATCCAACGACTTTTTTTAGCTTTATGATAGTAAGCCGACAAACCTCCTTGTTTTGCACTAACGTAGCCAATCAGCCATCGACAATGAGTCTGACTATGTCGGTGCCTGCATCACGCTGATGTCATTGAGATTCAAATCCTATGGTGTAGATGTGATACCCTAATTTCTAAACCCGGTTTAATTAACCGCATTGATTTGGTTTGATCATATAGGGGCTGAATTGGAGAGAATCGACATAGGCACCATATGGAATATGCAAGGGTGACCTTGAACTCGGGTTGGCCTGACATGACTGAGCGCGTACTAAGTGTAATATGTGCACCCAAGCCAAGAACTTGCACGCACCACGAGGCCATATACAAAAAGCAAATGTATATACTAGTATTTGTGGGTGCCAACGTAATCTAATGTTATGTGAGAGTTTATTCCCATTGAAACCCACCTGAGATATAGCCCACCTGAGATACACCCACCTAAGATATAGTCCACCTGAGATACACCCACCTGAGATATACCCACCTAAGATTTAGTTCACATGAGATAGTCCATCTGAGATTTAGCCCACCTAAGATATACCCACCTGAGATATATCCAACTGAGATAGCCCACCGAAGATTTAGCCCACCTGAGATATAACCTACCTGAGATATACCCACCTGAGATACACACCTGAGATATACCCATCTGAGATATACCCACCAGAGATTTAGCCCACTTGAAATAGCCCACCTGAGATTTAGAAGATATTTTGGGGGCCTAGGTATAAAAGGGGAGACATTAATTTTCTTTTCCCTCATTAATGTTAGTTGGTCGGTGGGAGAGTAAAGAAGAGAGAGAAAAAAAAACAAGAAAGGAAAAAGAGGAGGAAGAAGAAAGAAGGGAAAATCGACCATAGAGCTTCACTGGAACTGGGTCTTAGTATTTTGAGCCCAGATTAATGATCAGTTCACCGAGTCTTCGAATTGAGGTAGGTATTGTATACATTCCAAAGATTCTTAGGAAAACTCCATTCTTAAACTTTCTTTTTGTTTTTTGGGAAAGAACCCCCATGGATCTTGCTAATCCTACTTGGATAATCAAATCTAAGGTCTAATAGAAGGTGTGTATAATGATTTTGAAGGATTTGGAAGGATTGTTGGTGAAGATCTAGAGTATTTTGAGGTTCTTGAGCAAAAGAAGTGAAATTTAGGGTTTTATTAGTGTTCTTGAGAAAGAGGTAAGAACCTTCCTTTTTTTCTTTTGATTTGATCTTTGATCTAGGTTGAGGGTACATGATTGGACCTTAGATAAGTGATTTGAGTCGCTGGATCGTCCCCAAACAAGCTCCCTAAGATGGAGGAAAGTTGGGAATGAGGTTAGGAAAAATTTCGTTTAAAGACTGGTGGATATTTTTACCCCACTTGGGTTTCCAAAACTTAGATTTTAAGCTCTGGAGTAACTGGCAGGCTGAAATCGACGGGCTATATAGCCCATCGGTCTTCTGGTGTTAGCCCACTTGAGTTCCCAGAACTCAGATTTTAGGCTCTGAAGTAACTGGCGAGCTGAAACCGATGGGCTATTAGGCTCTGGCCCACCTGTCTTTCCAGAAGACTGTATGCAAACAGGGATAGGTGTATCAGGGTTTGCTGTGTTAGATATCGAATAGGTTTTTGGGATCGGAATTGGACTCACTAATTCACCTCCCCCTTTTAGTGACTACCGGTTTACAACACATGACAGAAAGTATTCGGTGAACTTTAGTGAAGTCAAGGCTTTGTGATGTTACAATATTTAGTCAAGCATCCATAATTGTAGGTTCAATTAGGAATTCTATATGCAGCCCATAGGTTCCTACGGACCAAAGATACTTTGCAAATATACAAGACAAGAAAAGGTTCCAAGGTGTTTCTCTTTTGATGCCACACAGAATACATGTTTGAGAAGTGTTGATATAATGGTGCAATAGATCCTTTCGTATAAGCTTTTATTTTAAAGATGTTTCATAGGAATGTCTAGAATTTGGGGTGTATTTTGAGTTTCCATAAAACTTTCCACAGTTTCAAGTATGGGTTGATGGTTGTAAGGGAAAATACCTTTTTGCTCTTTTTCTGCTCTATCCTTCACTTGTCACCTCTGGCCTGCCTTGGATTGAATGGTCTCCAAAGCATGGTCTGACGACTATTGGGGGATGGGGAAAGCATGATTTTTGGAGTCGCCATCTAGGATTCAGGGCCTAGAACCCTATCGTGGAGCCTAATTTTGATCGAGGGATTGAGCTCGAATAGGGGGTTGGTTTCCTGCGAAACGAAGGAACCCCCTAATTTGACTTCATAGTTTGGTCTGTTCCAAAGATAGGGGTCCATGTCAAGTTATGAGTGTGGGAATGTGTTAGGCACCCACCTCGCCCGGAATTCCCGGTCTTTCTACCAAAAGCTTGGATTTCGAATATTCTCCCTTGAGAATTTTAACAGTCTAAGCTAGCATAAAAGTTCTATTACATGAAATAACACAAACATATATACATAAACTTGCTTGAAAGAATTCCACATGAAATAATAAAATTTACATAAAATAATGAAAAATGCAATTATCTTACCTACATACACATGCTATGCTCTATGACAGGAAAAGCATGATCGTTATTTTATGTGAGGAACACATGCAATAACATATAAAATGATGAAACAAACTATATTTAATGGACAGATGCTAAAATTAATACATGAAACTACAATAATAAATCCTTATTTTATGCAATAAAAACATAAAACAAATATATACAAAAATGAGGAAAATGAAATTACAATATAATATTTACATGATAATAACTGATGAAAATGGTGAATTTTTTGATAATTTTCCTCGACTTAGAGGCAACAATTTAATTTTCTTCTCTCTTGCTTGGGGAATTTAAAAACTTCTGGCACCTGGGTAAGAAAGTTGATAAGGCTTTTTTGCTAGGGTGTGACTACGGATTCTGGTTTCTGGGAATCGGAATAGGACTTCCATACTATATTTCTAGAATTGGAATCAATTCTGAAAATTTGGGCAGGGCTTCCATGCCTTTTTTTTTAGGTTTGGAATCAGCTTGAGAATTTTGGGCAAAGCTTCCATGCCATATTTCTCGAGTTGGAATCAGCTCGGGAATTTTGGGTAGAGCTTCCACGCCATTTTTCTAGAGTGGGAATCAGCTCAGGAATTTTGGGCAGAGCTTCCGCGCCATATTTTTAGGGTTGGAATCAGCTCGGGAATTTTGGACAGAGCTTCTACGCTGTTTTTCTAGGGTTGAAATCAGCTCAGGATTTTTTGGCAGAGCTTTCAAGCTCTTCTTCTAGGGTTGGAATTAGCTCAAGAATTTTGCGCAGAGCTTCCGCACCATTTTTCTAGGGTTGGAATCAGCTCAGGAATTTTGGGCAGAGCTTCTCCATCGTTCTTCTAGGGTTGGAATCAGCTCAGGAATTTTGGGCAGAGCTTCCGTGCCATTTTTCTAGGGTTGGAATCAGCTCAGAATTTTGGGCAAAGCTTCCATGCTATAATAAAAGTATTAAATTTAAATAAGAAGAATTTGAACAAGAGTTTAATACTAACCTGATATGGACAGCCTAGCTTCTGGCAATGAGACAATCAACTTCAGTCAACTTCAGCTAGCTTAGGATTCTTCACTCTTTTTCTTTCTTCTCTCTTTTTTTCTTCTCTCTCTTTTGGAACAATGCTAGGGATTTTTCTCAGGGATTTTTCTCTCTGTTGTTTTCTGTCTGTTCTTTTCTACCTGTTGTTTTCTTCCTGGGCTTTTACAATGACCCAGGGGTCACTATTTATAGGAGAGGAGGGGCAGGGGTGCAAAAACACCTAAGGTCGTGAGAGGGGGGCCAAATTCATATAAGCCCCCCACAAATCCATGTAAGGGATTACATAATCCCTTACACAACCCGTGTAAGGCATTACATGGATTGTGTAAGGGTTTACACGGACCCCCCCTTTGTGTCACCCCGTTAGTGTATGTGTCACCCCGTTGTGTAGTGAAAATAGGTACATGTCACCCTGTAAAGCTTTGAAATAGTATGTGGTACCCTATGAGGCTCTGAAATACCCTGTGGCACCCTCTTACACCTCCAGATACTCCCCTAGACTGGGGGCCACTTCCTAGCCTGGGCAGCAATAGCCTTTGGTGGAGTTTTTATCTTGTCAATAACAGTCAGTAAGTTTTGGTTTGGATAGGGTCTGGCTTAAGTTCATGGTTTGATTAAAAGTTTGATTTTGGTTTGATTATGGTTTGAATTATGGTTTGATTAAAAGTCTGATTAAGGTTTGATTATGGTTTGATTTAAAGTTTAGGTTATGGTTTGATTTAAGGTTTGATTATAGGTTTGATTATGGTTGGATTTAAGTTTGATTAAGGGTTTGATTAAGGTTTGATTTTAAGGTTTAATTTTAAGTTTTGATTTTAAGGTTTAATCTTAAGTTTTGATTTTGGTTTGATTTGAGGTTTAATTTTAATTTGATTTTAAGGTTCAATTTTAAGGTTAAGGTTTGATTAAGGCTTGGTTAAGGGTTTGATTTAAAGTTTAATTTTAATTTGATCTTAAGGTTTGTTAAGGCTTGATTAAAGGTTTACTTTTAAGTTTTGGGTTCAGGTTTAGGTTCGGGTTCTAGTTGGGTTTAGGGTTTGGTTAAAATTAGGGTTTAGGGTTTTTGTTTGGTTTGATTTGGTTTTTGGTTTTTGTTTGGTTTGGTTTGATTTGGTTTTGGGTTGGTTTGGTCTGGTTTGGTTTGGTTTAGGGTTTGGTCTGGTTTAGGGTTTGGTCTGGTTCATGGTTTGGTTCTTTCTGGTTTAACTGGTTCAAAGTTCAAGTAGGCATTACGGCACACCTGGGTATCTTTTTTTTTTTTAAACAAGATATCAATGAGACCGTGTTTCCAAATACTTTCCAATGATACGGGAATCGAGCACCTGTTAGGCTTGATTGTCATTTTCTAGCAAAAGGTATTACTGACCACTTCCGGTCACCCTCCCTGCATCATTTAAATTTTGACCAATCACAAGTTCTGGGATAGTTTGGATTTGTACCAAAAATTCAAATTTTTCCCGAAAGAGAAAATATATGTCTCCTCATTACCCGTAATTCCATCATTGCCAGGGGGGGGGACAAAATTTGGTGTCTACAATGGTAGTGGCTACTAGTCTTGTAGCAAACACCTTGGTTGAGGTTTGTCCATTTTTGAAAAGTGGCTTGAAAAATGGTCACTAGTTCGTGTGAGGGGAATAGGCATAGAGATAATCTCTTTCACAACATTGGTGGGAAAAGGCTAGAGATTAATGGGATATTCAAGAGTTCTCAATCAAAAGGCCAGAGACTATGGAGAACTGAGGGTGTGGGGGAGTAGAATTTGGGATTCAGAAAGAGGGAAGGTGTAGGAGCCATGGATATGTCCAAATGTAACAGATTTGCCATCCTCAATTCGCCAACACAGCATAGTTTGTAGATCTGGAATGATTCATCGAATGCTGTTCCAAACCCAAGAACCTTTGGATAACGTATGATTCGGTTGAGAAGGGAGTGGTGGGGGAAGTATTTAAATTTCAGGATTTGGACCCAGGGTTTGAGGTTCATTAAGTAATCTCCATCCTAGCTTGATGAGTTGGGCCTTATTGTGAACCACATGAAAGCCTAGCCACTTATCCATATAGGTTTGCAAATCGCTGCCCAAGAAATGTGGGTGATACCTCTTTTGGTGTGTCTCTTCTATGCCAGAAGTTCGTATTGACAGAGTCCAATCTGTTACAAAACGTATCTAGATGCAGAAAAGTGAAATTTGGTAGGTAGGAATGGAGTTAAGGACTGATTTAATAAGAACAAAGTGCCTAGCTTGGGATAGGAGATTGCATTTCTAATCAGACAAACGATTTTTCCACCTATGTAGAATAGGTGAAAGTGTATTGCATTTTGGATCTGAGTGGGAACAGATGTATCCTGATGTATATAGAACTAGGGCCCATCATTTTGACATCAAGAATTTTTCTAATATTTGATCTGGTTCTATTATAAGTATTGGTACTGAAGAAAAACATGCTCTTGTTAAGGTTTCTTTTTTTTTAACAGAAAGGACCTCAAAGTGGTTTATTTTTCATCCTAATGTGTAGCTCGGCAAAATAGTAATTTGCCATCGGCAAATAAGAGATGTGAGATTTCACATGCCTGCCTTGAGATCTTGATACCTCAGAAACATCCAATGTCACGGTAGGCATGGAGAAGGTAGGAGAGGCATTCCATTGTAGAGATGAAGATATAAGGGCTAAGCGAGTAGCCTAACGACTACTAAAAGGTGTAATGTGATCAAAAGAAATTCCTTCCAATTTGATAGAATATGTGTAGATGAAGAGGGAAGAAATCCAATTACACTACTTTTTCTTTAAACCTAAAAAATTAAAGAGAGATATCATCAGTCCCCTTCAAGGCAATCATAGGCTTTAGATATATTAAGCTTGAGAGCTAGATAACCTGTTAAACCTGTGCCTTAATTTTCTTTATATGACTGACTGCAGATGGACCACAAGGGAGAGACAGTATCAAAAACTACTGGCTAGCAGCAATTTTCTGCCACAAGGGAAGGAACAATTCCACTTGCAAGTGTTATTCATGCAAGGACAATTGGAAGGGCTATAAATCTGCAAGGAAGTCAATGTAAATCTTCTGCCATTATAAAGGGATTTACCTGAACCCGAGTAATGAATTACATTGAATTCGGGCCCACACTCTTGTATAGGCCCTAGAAACCCCCAGTGCAATAGGGTGAGGTTGCCCCAACTATGCTGGGCACAATTGACCCACATTGGTAAGAGTACTATAACAAAATAGGTTATTTGGTTATGGAGCCTAGGCCCACGCATCTGTGCACATCAGACCACCTCCAATAGTTAGTACAACATATCATTGAATTGATTAATGTGTTAGATCACTTAGAGCTGGGCCGGCTAGTGCCGATTGGTAAATTAACCCAGTAATGGGAGAAAACCATTTATTTCCCAACAAGCCTCATTAAACTTTAATGACCATATAATGAGTTATTAGAAAAATCCATTATTTCCCCAAACTAGTTTTACTGATTTAAGTTAATATGAATAGAGATTCTTGCTCATTCATTTCATTCCCATAAAACTAAGAGCAAGAGTAGAAGAAGAAGAAGAAGAAGATCTACCTCCTATGTACTTGCCTCTCTCACTTCTACCCCTATTTTAAACCAAAGCTAAATTAGGAACCCTAACCAATATCCCCTTTACCCACCTACTTGATTTACAAATTAAGTTGGGAAATTTGTGTAGGAGGCCTAATCTAGCTAATTGAACCACTCACATTTGAGTGGGGAGACCTCCCTTATGAAAAGCCCAAATTGGGCAACCCAAAACCCTAGAAATTGGGCAATTGGATAAATCCCCTATAATCACCCATCATAACCTAACCTTATGTTGGGAGTAAGATGTTCTACACCTAAAATAGGGGTTTGGGGTGATCATAAATGAAATTGGAAGCCAATGCATGAAGCCCCAACCGAATTGCCCAAAAAATGGGTAACCTATAATCCCAAATTTGGGAAACAAATCAAATCCTCTATAATCTGCCACCCCAACTCAACTATAAGTTTGGGAATTGGTGAAGGAGACCTAGACTAAGGGATTGGGTGACCACATTTTGGTCTAAGGATTGGGTGTGCACATTTTGGTCTAAGGACCCAATGCATGAAAACCCCAATTTTATTTCCTATAATTTAGTAACCTAAACCCTAAATTGAGAAATTGGACAAACCCCTAGAATTTAAACCTGATAAATGACTAATCACATCATTCCTAAACTAATTAGTATGTACATGTGTTGCATGCATGAATTCTAACCCTAACATTTATTTCCTACCTAAAGAGGGCAAACTATGAGGTGGGTGTGTGATTAACACTATAAGAAGAGAATTAGGAGTATATGTAGCTTGACTTAAAAACCCTTTGTATTTCCTATGAATAGAACCGTCAAGAGGTAAGGGGGAAGGTATAGGAGTTGTGACAAAACCCATTACCAAAGGTTAAATTTCAGTGTTGTGGCATTCCCATCACCGAAGGTTGGATTTCGGTGTAATAAGAGCTTACCGGGTACCGAAGTAGGTATGTAGGGACTGGTATGCTCCTGACTAGCAACTAGCTTGTATCCTTGGGGACCATAACACAGATTCTTGACTAGCGATACCACCTATGTTATAGTAGCACTAAAACCCACTATAAACTTAGAATCTGTTCACTAGGTTTGTGTGATAATAAACCGGATCACGACATTGCGTTCATCTAGTGTTGTTGAGCATCTTTCTTAATGGTACATTTCATATATGGATGTGGTTGCTTGTATGTCCACACCTCACTTCGCTTCGTGGAAGCTCATCCCATTTATTACAATGTTTTAGATGTTGATCTAGGAAACCATCCCGAGGCTGCTGCCAAAGACTCGGCTCTTTATGGAGACAATCTTTGGGTCAAGGAGTTTGTTGCACGTGAGGATGGTTGCGTGTGTGATGTCTATGCTTTTGGGGTACCCTGAAGATGATGTTATCATTTTCTCTTTTTGTTTCTTTTGGTATATTTATTGGATGTATACCTAAGGGGTGATTACTTGTAACTATGTTTAGGCAAGTTAAACTTTTTTGGTGTAAATATGGTATCATCACTAGAAGTGCACCAGTGGTATTATTCTATTGACTATTAAATACTTGTGGTTTTAGTTTCCTTTCATAAATTGTGACCTTAAAGTACTGCGTCAGAGATCCTAGATGCATTGTAGATACAATTGTGCGTCTAGGTCACCAGCCATCAGTAACTGGAGGTGGGGTGTGACAAGCTTGGGGTTTCTAGCAATAGCAGCCCCTAAATTAGACATGGGCAAACCTAATAAAATATACCAGGTGATCTCCATCCTAATTACACTTGTAAATGGAAAGCCTATACTTAAATGATTCAGAAGGTTTGGGCCAGTTCAACTTGACTAATATTTCACACATAATTGATGCACCATTGGTCAATGAGAAACGGGTAAACAATTAATAACTCTGGGAAGAAGATTTTTGAAACTGTAAATATCAATATTTCACCCATAGAGAAGCTTTTCATTTTCTATATGAATGCACGTTCACCAAAAAAATTTACTTCAAGAGATACGAAGAGAACATCAACTAGCCCCATCTTGAGGCTGGGAGGAGGAAGTGGCATCCAAGAGGCCATCCCCTACAGCCTTTGTTCCCCACAAGGATACCGTCTCGACTGCCTTAGCAAGTATCTTAGGGACACGCACCTTTCCTTCAAGTGCTTTAGCGTTTTGTGCTTTGTCTGCTTTCAGCTCAAAGGCTTTCCTGCTAAAAATCCTTGCAAGACCAAGGTATCGTTGGATCTCTTCATCATACTCTTTCAACTTGGCTCTCTCCACTTCTCTCTTTTTCTTCACCTCAAGAAGTATCTCAGCTGCATCAATATTGCAGGCTACTTCCTCTACCCTTTCCTTCAACCAACCCACCTCCCACCCACTCTTTTCTGCATCCACCACCTCATCTTGCCACTTCTTCACTGTCTTACGGTCCAAGGTATTGTAGCCTACTTTGTTCATTTCAAGGACTACTTTGCAAATAAGAGCGAATATTGCTGAGCGGAACTGTATTGATTGAAGGGAGCAGTTGAACCCAATGTCTCCATATGTTTCCCAAATAGTCATTGCAGTGTCCATAAGGGCAGGAGCAACTTTGTAGGGCATTGTAGCAGATGGAGTGGCTCCTGCTCTTGATGTATGTTCAGTATCATCAAAGAGGTCCAACTCGATAAAACGACGGTCTTTTTTTCTTACCGAAGGGAGCGAAGTTGAACGGTGCCGGTGTGCATCCAGGGGGACATTTTGATGATTAGTCCCTTGTTGAAGGGGAGGTGAGGTTTGGGTGACCTGTGTTTCCTCCAATATTACTGCAAGGAAGGATATAATTAATTGAGATCTTAATTCTATCATTTATAAGAGACAATTTGGAAGATTAGAAACTAACCATTCTCCTTAGCATTGAGCTTCTTCTCTTGATCATGAATAGGATGATCTTGTACTGTTTCAATCTTATTGGTCAAATCCCCTTGGGGAATGGGTGGGTCTTCTTCTATCGGCATATTATTATCTGTACTTGATGAATCTTCTACAGGGCATCGTCCAGCCGGCAATTCAGGCAGTTCCATGATCTTCACAGTGGTGGATGACTTCTAGGGATGCATGTTTGCCCTAGTTCTTCAGCACATGAACAAACATTTGTGAGAATAATTCATCAGGGATTGTAGTAACAAGAAAAACCAGGGCCTGAGACCATTGAAATTAGAACTCAACTCTTTCTAACCAGAGCTACAAAATTCCATTTCTGCTCTGCAATGAAATGCCACTATAAATAAGAAATCGTAGCAGTTAATGACTTGATTCATATCCAAGTCAAGAACTTCATGAAAAGAAAAAAGTCTAGTCGTGAACAAAAGCATTAAAAGGACTCTTTTCAGGCCTCTTTCAAGTGACGTATTTTGATCTGAGTCTAAAATTCTAACCTAAACACGTAAGGCAGAAATGATCTAGCGAAATGATAATCCATTTAACTGATCTGTTAGGCTGTCCTCATGAAATGGACAATCTAACTATTATTTATTAATTATTTAATTTTCTGAGTTTAATTATATAACTGGATGATCACTTTGTTCTTGGATGACATTGCTCTCTAAGTTGGTTACCTAGTCCCAGGCATGCTGATACACTTCTTCATGAAAAATGGCTTCTTGCAAAGTTGAACATTCAGTTGGCGTTATTTATTTCAATTTGACATTGTTTTATTAAAATCATATTTGTTTCCAGAATAATTTCATAAGGAAGTTGATGATCTGTCTTTGCAATGAAGTCAATGTTTGACTTTACATTGCATGAATGAAGTTTTCTGTTTTATTTGGAAAATTTGAATATATTCAACAAAGCATAAGGACTACAATAAGCCCACCCGAGGAAAGTGGCAGCCACTAAGTGGTGATTACATCTGAGAAATTAACAGGAATGACCCAAGCAGAGGCAACGTGGCGATTAGTATAATTGTCAGTGACTGCAAGAGGACTAGAACTATGCTTGCCTTGATCTCAAAGGAAATGGAGGCCTAAATCTGTTGATTCATTCCGGACTAATGTGATACCCTGGTCTAACATCAACTGATTTTGACTGTTTAGGGAATGAACTGGAGGTGAGAGACACCTTTGGTAGATGGTTAACTGTGATGGAATGCTTGAAAGTTAATGATGATCATAATTGCTAGTGCATCTCTTGTCAGCAACACTAAAAATATTCCAAGCCCACTTGTCTGTGGAAGTACAACATAGTGGATTGACCAGCAGTACTGAGCTACAAAGCAGCCCACCGGCGGGTCCAATCGGCTGGCTGGTGGTGCTATCCTAGGCAGAATTCGACACCTATCCTCTATGGTGCCCGTAGCCCTATGGCTCAGCCTCTCATTTTTACTCGGTGTATATGGGGTCCCAACGCTGACTGGATACCATCTTTCAGATCAGTAATTGGTGAGGTCCACCATGAGATATTGGGCTTTAATGTAAAATTTCTATAATGTTCAGACAAACAGACCCTAAGGTCCATTTGGCTGAAGCTGAACCATATAAATCAGTTTTCAATCACCGTTCACTTATTGTGAACTGTAATTTCTTGAGCAGGAAGAAAAAAAAAAAAAAAAAAAGAGAGAAGGAAAAGAGGGAAGAAGGGGAGATTTTTGCTGAACTTCTGCACCTAAGAAGGTTGCTGCACTTGCGTGCACCTAGATGAGTGAATCTAACCTGTGCATTATGTAAATCTTGCTGTCAATGGGTAGTAGCATGCTAGGATGGGTTTGCATGTGTAGTTTGGTCGGTGTAATTGAGTTTGATTCACCTCATAGGTACTGAATTTATGGTTTCAGAGTGGGTTTAGAGACCTAAGTTGACTCTGACCCATCTTTGGGAACCCTAAAAGTTGGGGCTTTTGGTATGCATGCTTCCATTTATGTAACTGGGATTGAGAATGATGAAGGCATGCAATGAATTAAATTGAAGCATGCATATGCTGTTGTTGTATTTTTATGGGTTAATTGAGAAGAATTTGCTCAAATTCTTCTCTGAGCCATATGAATTTCCTCAATTGAGCTCAATTGGAGCTGAAGCATGGTAAGGCCATGACACCTGCAACCTTTCAGCTCCATATGAGTGGAAAATTAGATGGAAAACCCCTAATTATGTGATATGGGTATGTACGTTGTTAAATCAGGGATTCAATTGGGTCAATTGTTCCCTATAATACGTCTTCTCTATGTTAATTCCTTATGTGAGCTTATTGAAGGTTGTGTGTAGTTTATAATTATTTTCCCCAAAGTAATTCAATCTCACTAAGTGAGATTTGAGAGGGGAAGAGAGTTCAGCTCTCAGCTCAGCAACTCCAAGTTGCTCAAAATTTTAGATATTTGTGGAATTGCTGGGCTGAGTTGTAGCTCATTGGTTTGGACATTATGTGAATTGTAGAATAAGCCTAGAGGTATGTAGGAACCTCCCTTGCTGCCTTATGCATTGGCCCTTGGTCTTGTGCACAGCTATCACAATGGGTGTTCAGCAGGGCAGATTCTGACAGACAAAAAAATTCTGCAGACACCTGCATCGGCGGGTGATAGCGGTCGGCCGGTGGCCCTGCAGCCGACCTGCCAGTGGGATGTCTGCAACCCCAATAGCTGCCCATGTTTTTCTGTTAACACCTTGCCCATTTGTGGGATATGTTCCTATCCTAATACATGGAATTGACCCTAGAAGTAGGGATAAATTGAGAGAACTTCTAGGAATTTAAACGAGGTTAGTATGTTGACTTAATAGGGTTGTTTGTGTTCAGCAATGGACCTATATGTAGCTATGTTAAATATTATGTGTATTAATACAATGATGTACACCTTTTTTTAGGAACTTAAATCTCCGGTGAGGATACAAAGGTTGATTTTGGGAATTTATCATACTTGTGATTCAGGTTATAAGGTGAGTGGGTGTTGACCTTAATTCACGGAGTGTTTATGAATTCTTTTTATATTTTTCATGAAGCGTATATGTTGATTTCTTGATATATCTTATATTATTGTTGTGTTGATGTGGATGTGGATGTGGATGTGATTTAAATGAGATTATGGTTATGCTAAGTGGACTGTGGAGGTAAGAAAGGCAAGACGGGACAAGGGTGGGCCGAAGGGTGATTTTTGGCACCGTGGACCCAATGTATGTGATCTTTGTGTATGCTGTATGGTGGATGGACAACATTTTTTAGAAATACATTTAGGTTAGGTTATCACAACCCAAGTGCTACAACCCCTTGTTAGTTTTGGTGATGTACTACTAATCTGATTCAGTGGTTTTTGATCAGCAATGCACTTTTGCGGTACTACAAGCTACACCTAGTGGCCGATTGCAGCATGGTACGACATACTGTATGCGTGCTACTAGGGTTACTAACTTAGGGGTTCATTGAGGGACTGAGTTCTTTCCGAGATTGGTCGACTCTTACCTGCAACTAGGTTGTATCTCTATAGACCGACATACTTGGGAGGGAATACCACCAGCACTAAAACCACGATGACGGACCTAATAATGGAATAAAAAGTAGTGTAGAAAAATAGACTCATGAGCATCATATTAAGGTGTGGCGCATGCATTGCATCATTTGTATTGTGTTTGCTTGCCTACCTCCACTCCTCATTGAGCTTGTGAAGCTCACCCCACTCCCTATGTTTTTTCTTTTAGATGGAGAGATCACTAAGGCGCCAGATACTACTATTGATGGTTTGAGATATGTTCTGGACATTTGGTCAGTTATTCCAGATGCAAAGACAGAACATTGACTCGACTGTGGGTGTGTTGACTGTGCCTTTGGAGGCTGGTGTTACTGAGTTTCTTTTGGGAGTTTATTTTCTGTTATGTATATATTCTGCTGCTATGTAATATACTTTAATGGATATGTAAGAATTGTGGAGATGGATATGTATTTCACTTTTTGAGATGTATATATATGTCACTACCATGTAGATATCACCAGTTTACATATGTGAACTTGATATATCTATGTATCCTACAGAAAGTATGTTTTAGCAAATTTTTCAATCTGACACAAATACCCCTCCTCTCCTTGGAAGAAACCTCCCACTTTCCAAAAGATACGTCTATCCGTCTCCCCGTCTTTTCTCTTTCTTCTTGCGGAAGACACCTCTGAAATTTGCATAGGATACGTCCATTCCCCTGCCTTTTCTCTCTTCTTGCAGGTTCGAGAGAGTAACACAAAACTTGACCATTCTCTGTGCCTCTCCCTCCCGTTGCCACGACATCTGCTACCCTCTACACCAACTACCCATCACCAAGCCCCCTGAGTTAACACAAAACGTGACCATTCTCAATACGCCTCTTGGCCTTTAGTGTGGTGTTCGGTTTTCAAATCCTAATAAAATTCTAAAATTTCAAAGACTGTTATACGATTTCCACCCCTCCTTGCAGCTTTTGAATTCCAATCTCTGTATCAGTGTTGTAGATAGATCTAACTAACCGGCAAAACAAAATCTTGAATCATTAGCAGAGGAGGGTACAAACCCGTACCAATGATTAGGTACGGCTCTCTCTAGCTTTGTAGATTTGTGAGTGCCTTTTCTTTACTTTGTTTTCTGTTTCTAGTGGCCATATGGGTGAGATTTTTAACAAATCTATTGTGTTTAATTGTTGTGACAGGGTTTGAATCCCCATTTCCTTCATCTTTCTCTTTTCTTTTCTTTTCTTTTTTTTTTTTTTTTTTTTTTTTTTTTTTTTCCATTCCCAATGGTTTTCTCTTTTCAATTTTGTCTCCTACTCGTGGAACCTGCAACTTGATCTGGGGATTATTTCATACCCTTCAAATGTCGATTAAGATCCCAAATTTCTTAAAAGTCGTATTACCCAAATTGTCCAGAACATCACACCACTAGGGGATACCATTTTAATATCCACAATACACACCAAAATAGAAAACACAATCTTTTATGTACTGAAATAATAAATGTGATGCATACTTTTTTTTTCCCATGTTTCTGATTTTATCTTAGGCTTTGTTTGGTTGTAAGGGGAATGCAAATTTTTTATGTAAAGTAGAATTTTTTTCCCATAAAAAATAAATTTAGATGTTTGATTCCAAGGGAAATATATTTTACATGTGAAAAAAATTTCACTTAATCATTAAAATTTTCCTTTTTATTTCCCCTCCAAAATAGGAAGAAAAAAAAACCCTACTCTCACGATCTCTCCCACTCTCGCGACTCTCATCCCGCTCATGACTCTCAACTATCTTTCTCTCTCTCATGCGACTCAATTGGATTTGTTTTGACCAAAAGACTTTGGGTTTGAGCTAGATGGAGCATTACTGACCTATTAGGTTTGTTTTGACCAAAAGTTTTGGAATGGGCCTTTCAGTCATTATCACTTGTGATCTATTACTGTTTTCTTTATGATCATCTTTTATATTATTTTAAATATTTATTTATGCTGCATTCATTTGATATATAGAATGAAATGGTTTATTTTGGTTAGTGATAGAACATAGAATCTAATGACATTTGGTTTGATTTGGTACAGACCTTGAATGACCTGATTCACATAACCAATATAAATATTGAGGAGCAGGGTGGGTTCTGGATTAAAAAGTACTCTCCTCCCCTCCCAATCTCTTTTGAGGAATTTGGTTGGATTATTAGTTTTTTTAAAATTTACATCAATTTTACATCCAACCAAACAACTATGGTAAATTAATTTCACTTCACTTTTGTTGCAACCAAACGACTCAAAAGCAAAAAAAAAAATCGCTTCACTTCCCTTCACTTCACTTCACTTCACTTCCCTTCCCTTCCCATTTCCCTTGCAACCAAACTCAGCCTTACTACTACTCACATTGTGATTGTTTCTGTGAATCGTATTTCAATGATTGTTCTTCCTATGTATTTCAGTACTATGATTGTTTCTGTGAATCATATTTCAATGATTGTTCTTCCCATGTATTTCATGATTGTTTCTGTGAATCGTATTTTAAGTAAAACTCACCTCTACCTATAAACTCTCCAAGTTGCTTTTGGTTTCACTCTAGATTAAAATATTATTCCTCAGTTCATTAAGAAACGGATGTAGTAATCTGTTGATAAAAAGGTCTGTTTTGCAGGAGTGTAGAAATCCCATTTGCAACATACAATGGAACAACAATCTTTCTAGGCACAAAAGTGGAAAAAGTAATATATGAGGTGCAATTCTTATATGCTTGAAGCTACTTCGGGCTGGTGAATTAATTTGACAAAGTTTTCCGATTAAGGTGGGAATCGTGGAAAGAAGTGGCTTCAATTATTTATTTTTTCCAATTTGGGCACATCCAAGATCTGCGACAGTGTGAGATCTGATTGTATAAGGATGGAGAAGAGAGTTACACGTTGGAAAAGAAACAAAAAATTCTATTCGAAGGAGGTGACTAATGTTTATAGTGCCCTTGCACATGCGATGTCCTTGCTTTAAGACCTGTATCTATTGAGAAAAAATTAAGTTGACAAAGTAGTTCTTATGGGAGGGGAAAAATAATAGAGATTAGGAAGCTCATCTTATTCTAAGCATTGTCATTGGCTAAATCTGTTTTTTGGAGTTCTCAGTTTACAAAAAAACATTATGAAGTTTGTCAACTTGCCTGAACAAAAGAAAAAAAGAATGAATTTTTTTTTTTTTTCAGTTGTTGGTGAACGTACCCGTCTCTATT
>NW_024868264.1:41183-47116 GCF_013358625.1 Macadamia integrifolia
ATATATATATATATATATATATATATATATATATATATGTATGTTGCTTATCATATTTCTTATCATTTTTTGTTTCTATATTTTATTTCCTGCTTGCCAACCTCACTCAGTGCCCTGCTCTAAGCTGGAAGAAGAGAATGGTGAATAGTTTTCTCTACATTTCCATGATATTCTCTATGAATTTACAGCGAAATAAAATTTACATATTATTTTGCTTTGATTGTAAATCCAACAAAAATTATTTTACTGGTACCATTGTTCGTTTTGTTGCAAACTAACAGTAGTGTTTTAGTTATTATAATGATTTCTTAGCTTTGTCAGCCCTCTTACGTATGATGGTTTCGGAAATGATGTGGGATCCTCACGGCAATGTCATTGATTGGGTCGAACAATGACTAGGGTCTTTGTCCAACTAATAGAACCTTCACAACCACCATAATGCGCACAAAGGATATAAGAAATTAGCGTAAGGAAGATCTTGGATGTGGCCGACTAAATTTAACTTAAGAAAGATTGTTCTAACTACTTCAGAACCATGAATCTTGTTCTTGCATAAAATTTTTAATGAAAGGGGATATCTTTCATAGAACCATAGCCCTCATGTTGTATTTCTTTACTTTAATTTTGACATTTCTCATTGTACTTGTTGGATCCTTCAGGTTCCACCATTAAACACTTGCAAAGTAATTGCTTTTCATTGCACATGATCATATCACTCCTACCCGATGCAGTCAAATTTTGATATTTCATTAATGGGCCTCATATTTCTCCCCTAATTCTCAACCTCCATACCACCCTTTTAAGAGCGTTAAAGTTCCACCTTCTGTCATTGGCAGCCATTATACATTAACAAACTACTCCTTGTTGCAGTCATTTTCTTTCTTGCCCATGACTAAACTAGCTCAGTTAACACTCAGGTTGAAACTACTCCTTATTTATAACCTATGCTCATTTGCAGGATTGTGTTTCTACAAACCTTTTCCCTTTCAGGTATGGGTTTGTATTGCTTGGATCCTTAACATGGGTTGCTTTAATCTTTTACTAATTTTTTGGTTGTATTCAAATTCATTTTGGTGGAAAGACTACTTTGGGTTACATTTATTGTCTATTTCTCTGAAAGCTATCAATATAGATTGAATTAACAACGCCTAATTGCTTGCAATTGTATTGATTTTTTATGTAAAATGTTGCCTTTTTGATATACCGATCCTGACTGAGTTTTATCCTATAGATAGTATGGAGAGAGGCTTTCTTGAACCCTAATATGTTCTCTTATGCACTAGGACTTGTTAAATAAACAATCCTTTTAAGATAACAGTGAACTTGGGTAGTATTCGCAGAAATCCAATGATAGAGAGGATGTTATTGGTACTTATAATTTGGAAACGTAGCTGCAAATTTGTTAACTTCATATATGCAATACAAATCAAGTTTAAACAAATTTAGCTCCTATTGGTTCTGATGTAATCCCTTGCAAAGAATATTTGGTTGATATCCACACACACCATTTTAATACATATGGCATCATGAATCTAATATTTTTTGAAAGAAGAAGGAGATGCTAATACATCATCGAGGAGGAGCATTAGAGGAACCGCATGAAAAACCATTACATTAATAGACTATCGACAACAATAATTCAATTTAATGTCAATGCATTAGGAGCTGTTTTCAAGTGAAGTATGCTCATGGATCGCAATAACTGGTGTTGACCTGATCTTGGTTCTATAACCTCTACATACTGCGGCATCAGCCTTAGTGCTTGAAAGCCTGCTCATATCAAAGTCTTGATTTGGGTAGTGTAGTTTATGTTCAGGGCTACATAGGCAAAAGGAACATAAAGTGGGCGAGGAAAAGGTCGTGATCATAAATTATATCAGAACAATGGGATCGATCACCCAAGACCAAGCTGTTCTGCTGCGGCAAATGTATGACAAGAAGAGATCCCTATTATTGGCTTATGTTCTACTATTCATGCACTCGGGATTCCAACACATGAGATTTTTGAAACCCCAAGATTGACCTTAGTACCTATTTGAAAGAAGGAAAACCCCTAAATCTAGTTTTTGGATATTAATTTCCCACCAAATGCCCCCGAAGCTATAGTCTTGCCACATGCCACTAAAATATTGCCACCAAGCACTGATGGAAATTCTGTTGAGGAACTTGTATTGGAAATTTCATTGAAATTCTATTGAAGATTTTTTTTTTAAAATATATAAATAAAAATTATATTGAAGTAATTATAGATGAGTGTTGAGAGTGATTCCTCTGAAGTTCTTTCCATAGGTCAATTTTATTTTTTTTATTTTTTTTAGAATCACTTTTTCTACCAGGTTATCAAACGCCAATCTACTCCCAGTAATTTCTCTATGTGAGTAGAATCAAGATAAGACACTTATAGGTTGAAAGTACTTTAGGAGACCAGAATATTTTCAAAACGACCCATATATATTATATGTGTTTCATGTTCTCATGTTGCATCTCTATCAACAATCAATATAACTTAATTGATATATTTTACAATAAAATTTAAGAGAGTCAATTTAAATATAAAAATGATTTAAATAATTAAAATGCATTTATATTATACTACACATTTTTTATTTGCCACTTAACAAATGCTTGCACTTGCGAGTTCTCTAATATATATATATATATATATATATGATTTTAGTTATCTTGTTTGTGGTGAGAAATCAGCCTAAAGCTTTGTGATCCTGGTGTGTCAAACTGACTGGATACTGTAAGGTGTCCAGTGCTACGTGCTTTGGCCTAAATGAGACAAGGTGTGACAGGGTGGTATCAAAGCAAGAAGCTTTGGGCTGATTCACATTATAAAATATGTAGGGAGTACTGGTAATGTAAGAGGATAACTAAAGACTCAAGATAAAGCATAAGCTTTAGTACACACCTTAGGAGACTAGCCTAGGTGTTAAAGTCGTTCACTATCAATAATACAAAGAGCATAAATGATATATTTAGTTGGACAATACGAGAGGCAGAGATAATGAAACTAAAATTGTGAAAAGTAGCTATTGCTCTATTTTTGTAAAATTTGTTATATATTGAATGCAAAGCATGTTGTGTGGTCATTTTATATGCTAAAGTGTATGTTGAGCCATTTGGGAATATCTACCTATTCTACAGGAATTCAAAATACCAAAGCATACAACCTTAGCATGACCCATGACAAAAGAAGAAGGGTCGTAGTACAAGGGCCAATCCAAACCCTCCATCTGACCCTGAGTTAGAGGCTGAGAGTGGAATTGCAGCTTGAGTGGCATCTCCTACATCACCTGTGGTACCTCATACACCATTCGTGCCACCACTGCTCTACTAGTACTACCCCCTGCCCCACCAGTGAAGACAACATAGGATGTCTCTGCCATTCTAACCAATGGATGCAAATCTTCCAACAAGGCATCCAGCAAAATATGCAACAGCAACAGAGAGAGGTCCAACAACAGCATAGAGAGTGATGACATAAATTACTACTGGTATCTGAGCTAGGTATCCACTTATGGTACCACCTGCCCCTCCAGATCCTACCCCTACACCTATTGCACCAGGAGTTCCGATCACTGTACAATCAGCCAGTGGTCAATCATCTCAGGATGTACCAGTACTTATGACACCACCTGGGCAGTAAACACTAGAAACTCAGTTATTTGTTCAAGTGTGGACTGACACAAGTAAACTGATGGAAAGATTTCAGAAGTACTAGCCCCCTTATTCCAATGGAGTGACCCATAATCACTGGTACTTGTTGAGTGTATAGAGGGTGTAGAGAAGGCATTTGCAGTGTTGGGATGTACATATGAATAGAAAATAGAATGTCCCACTTATCAACTACAGCATGAAGCACATGATTGGCAGAAAGCTATAAGACCTATTTTGCTGGCCACTCATCCCAACCCAACTTGGGAGCAGTTTGTGGAGGTTTTCTTTGGGGACTATTTCCCTATGAATGTCAAAGAGGAAGCCAAGGAAACTTATATAATGTCTCCAGCACTGGCAGCAGGAAGACCACAAGCATAGGTGAAAGTTTTTGCATTGACAGTAGAGGAAGCAAGGACCACCACTAGAGTAATGACAGGTACACTGCGGATCTCAATGATGCCTACATATGTATTATTTGATTCTGGTGCATCTCATTCCTTTGTATCACCAAAGTTTTCTACTAAAATGGGTATAAAACCAAAGAAACTAACACATAAGCTAGTAGTTAGTACACCTGCTAGTAGTGTAGTTACCTTAAAAGAGGTGTGTAGACCTTGTTTAGTTCAAGTGGGTGGCTGTGAAATGATAGCTCATTTAATTCGGCTGAAAATGAAGGATTTTGATGTAATCCTGGGAATTGATTGGTTGTCCGCCTACAGAGTCTGTGTGCTGTGTACAGAAAGGAAGATAATTTTCAGACCTCAAGATGGGGATGTGTTTACTTTCCAAGGAAGTAAAGTAAAAAGAGCAAAGAAAGTTGTAGTTTCCGCTCTTCAAGTGAAGTAGTTTGCTTGATGTGGGTTGAGAAGCATATTTGGCTTCCGCAATGGATACTACGAAGAAAACAACATCCCTTGAAGACTTTAGAGGTAGTGAAAGAGTTTCCTGATGTGTTTCTAGAGTATTTGTCTAATGTGCCGCTACATAAGGAAATAAAATTTTGTATTGATCTAATACCTAGAGTTGCACGGGGTGAAAGTCTTCATATCAGATGGTACCTTTAGAGCTGAGGGAATTGAAGGATTAGTTGCATGACTCATTGAAAAAGGGTTTTATTTGACCTAGCGTACCTCTTTGGGAAGCACCAATTTTTTTTGTGAGGAAGAAGGATGAGAGTTGTTTGAGTTTAAACATATGTTACCGAAAGTGTACGGTATATTGTAGTCAACGGGTCAATCACAAGGAGATTAGTCACTCTATCTTACCTACTCTAAGTACGGCGAGAATGAACAAGGGATTGTTGATTTTAGATTATGGTCCTAGAACATGCATATAAAAAAAAGAAAATGACCTATAAATTCAACATCTAAATTAAACAGTTCTAATGTCGGATTACTTTAATTAGAGAAGTAAAATAAATGCTGAAAATAACAATTAAAAAAAAGAATCTATAAATAATGAAGCTAAACTAACAAATAAAGAACTGAAACAAAAAGCAAGTAAGTAAAGTAAAATTCTCAACACATCGGCCGAATTTCCAGGAGAGGCACTATTATAGGCATCAGCTTCAATTATAGCACATATGTAAATAAAAACACAAGGAAAAAAAATAATACTCATGAATAAAATATCAATCTTTAATGAGTAGGCTTAATATCGGAGAGAGTTGATAGGAGACACATCATCGTCAATTTGAGTTCTTACCAATTAAAGACCCTCAAATAAGAGGCCAAAATTCCGAGGGAGGCATAGCCAAACACACCTCTTCAGTTTTAGTACTTATAAATTGAGGTCACACACACACACACACACACTAAGTAGATAGTAATTCAAAATTTAATCTAGAAGAAAAAAAAAAAGCACAAAAATCTTAATTCCACTACTTGTATTTAAATAAAAATCTTAATTCTACTAATAAACTTTATCATACTTTGATTATGTGTATGCTGAATTGAAACTTAATTGATTTTGAGTGATAGTATTGGAACAGAATTATTGATGAAGAACTTGCTCTCTTGAACTTGAAAACTCTTGATTCTTACCACTTGAACCAATTCTTTCCTAAAACTAGAAAGTTTGAAAGTTAAAACTATGGATTGCACTAATTAAATTAACTAAACTATGAACTAAATTAAAAAAGTAAACTAATAATTAAACAAACTAACAATTAAAAACTGAATTGCATTATCATTAATCACTTGAATAAAAGCTTGAAGAAACATAAGGAGAGAGAGAAGAGAACTAAGCATAAACTAGGCAAAAAAAAAAAA
>NW_024868264.1:47136-120493 GCF_013358625.1 Macadamia integrifolia
AAAAAACTAGAAAATAAACTAAGGGGAATAATCCTCCTAGGAGAGGGGGGGGGGAAGGGGCTTTTATAGGGTTTTGGTCTTGCCTCCTTCCTTCTATAAGTCTTTTTTAAGAAAAGAAAGAAAATAAAATAAAATTCAATCTTGGTAAAAATCCTCATTCTTTGAGATATTGTGTGAGGAAAGAGAGAAACTATTTCTAAAATTAATAGATTCTATTCTTTTCCTGCAATATTAACCAATATCTTGCAGTTTGGACTAAATTAGAAAGGAATATCTGCATAGCATATTCAAGATTTTGTTAGGTGGCATGGAGAGAGAATAATCTTTAGGATTTTGTAGGAGAGAGTATGTGGTATCAATGAGTGGGTTCCACCCCCTACTGACTTTGGCTCAATGTATGGGCTTTCCAAAGTTGAGAAAAACGTACAATTATATCCGTAAGATTTCACACATTATTGTTCTCATCAAATTCCCCCATACTTGACTTTTGTTCGTCCTTGAGCAAAACAAATAAAATAAAGAAACGAAAGAAAAAGCCTGACTCACTTTCGTAGGAATCACGGTTGCATTTAGCACGTGCAATAAGCCTTTAAACCCCTCAGTTACCCTAGTGGACAAGTTGTGTCTCATGGGTGTTTGTAGTGAATATATACCCAAAATTCAAATTAACTTGAAAAATTACAATTTAAAGCTTCCAATAACTACAAAACACACACTCTCTATCAATTAGAGAACATCAACTGAGCAACCCCCGCACCTGAACTTTAAAATGTGGTTTGCCTTAGGATATTCTATCTCAAATAGGGATGACCCTTATATCTTCTAAAGCACAACCTATCCTAAGGCAAACCACATTTTAAGGTAGGGACCATGAACTAGAATTTTGGAGCGTTGACCAATCATAAACAACAAGGCATAATGGTACCTTTTCTCTCTTTTTTTTTTTTGTAGAATTTTTTTTCGTTCTTTAGTAGAGAACTTATTCTACTCCACTACATTTGGCTTGAATACTATGGTGGAGCAAACACCAGAAAACCCAAGTTACTAAGTAGCTTCGCTTTATGTATATACCAACAAAGATAGTGATGCTAAGTTCTTTTCGGAAGTGTTCCTTCCTAAGAGGTTATATCAAAACACTTCACTTCATGAGGCGCAGTGTTCTGTCTAGCTCCTAGAAATTCTATACTTACTTTCTACTTTTTGACCAATTTGCACTTTCTTTGTATATCCATATCATATATTTTTATACCATGCCAAGAATATGGTACTCAAATCCTAACCTAAGAATAAAGACACCAACTAATAAATGGTCTTACACCTTAAGACAAGTATCTCTAAATCATTTAAAGGAGGTCCTACTTCAAGACATATACTTATTACCATCCTCTCAATAGGGATTATAGTACCAAGATGGGTCCTAGATCTCAATTTTATTTTTTGTAGGGTATAAAGCATAGAAAAAAATCTAAAACACAACCTCAAGTTCTAAAGGGTCAAACCCTCCACCATACTTAAATTGTGCTATGTCCTCAATGCAGAAAAAGAAAAAAAAATGATAAGACAAAAGAACAAGAAGGACAAAGGAGAGGAAATTACAAAATGAGATCAAATATCTTCATAAAGAGGCCCATGGAGAATCATGACCTCTGCATTATGCATTGAAGGTAACTCAAGGAATGGTGTTTGAGATTTTAAAATGAAACCGCAAGCGTACGGATCAGTGTAACTACGGGTCGAACATAGGGAGAGCAGCCACTTTATTTTTTTGGTTCTTTTAATAATGCGAAAGTGAACTGATTAATGATTGTGATCTAATTCTAATTACCGTCCTACACATATGTATCTAAAATAACTTCCTAACCATTCGTCATCTAAGAATTTAAACACGCAAGCCATGCAATTAAAATTAAATAAATAAATAACTGAAAATAAAAACCTCATGCAATTAAAAAGAAATGAAGGAAAAAAATGCTGAAATAAAAATAAAGTAAAAGAAAGGGGATAAAGCTAGAGAGATTCTCACAAGTAGGTTTCTCTACTTAGCCCAAGCGATGCATCATAATATGAGCTTCTCGACTTGACCAAAGAGTCACTCTTACAAGGGTTACTCTACTTGGCTTTAGGGAAAGGGAGACAATTAAAATAAAAACAATAAAATGATGGTTCTATGGCTAGGAGGGGCAAAGCCAACACATACACTAGCCATGAACCTTGGGGGAAAGGGATAGCAATAATGTAACGACTGAAATTAAAATCCTAAATTAAGAAAGAAAGGATAGTCAGAAGAAGGAATGAGAGTGGGGAGAGAAGACTAATGAAGGAGCCTACTTACTTGAACTTTAACTCTTGAACTGAAAACTTGATCGATTTGAGATACTACCAGTACTAAAAACTAGATCTGGAATAAATCAAATCTAAAATTTCTAGTACTCGAGAAAACAAATCTGAAGAAAAAAATTGAACTTGAAAGACATGCTTCATAGCTTGTTCTTGTCACTTAGAACTAAGCCTAGAACTAGAACTTGAAAATTACAACTTCAATTGCTTAAACAATAAAAATAAAAGACTGAATAAAAAATAAAAGTGCTTGCATTAATTGAATAAAAAGAACTTACAAAAGTGTTTAAAGCATAAACCTAATGAACTAGAGCTAGAGAAAGAGATAGAGCAACTAAGAACAAACCCTAGAAGAAGAATGAAGTGCCTCCTCCCCTTGTGTTAATTCTATTATATAGAGAATGGGGGAGGGAAGCTAATGAGTTTAGCTTCTAAAAAAGAAGATTTTTTTATCTTGTTGATGAAGTGGAGGAGAGAGAAGAGAGAAAACGTGTGGAGAGAGATCTCCCACGATTTTTCTTGCCTTTTTTTTCCTATTTTTTCTCCCTTTTTCTATTTTTCTCTCTCTTCTTGCACAAGAAATCCCCTTTGGCTAATTTTTCTTGCTTGGATTTGGACAATATTCTATTTTAATGGAAAAGTCTATCCATGCCCTTGTCTTTTTTTTTTTTTTCTTCTTTCCTATTTTTTCTCTTTATTTTCTCTCTCTTCTTCAAACTTGCATACAACTATCTTGGCCAATCTCATTTAAGTGATGATTAGGAGAGAGAAAATCTTCTAAAAAAAACCTCAACAAACTGGCAGGTAAGAGGTTCGAACTTGAGACCTCCTAATAAGGAAGGGATTTTGTAAACCACAACTCACCAACTACGCTAAGTAGTTGTTGTTATCAAAAATGAATCTTCAATCACTTAAGGATGTAGTCCATCGATCCTTGTTGGAATTTGAAATATTTTTTATACCCTTGGGACAATTGCTGATGGGCTGGTTCTTTATCTCGGTTCAGTTCTGATCTATTATTCTTTTTCTGGCCCGAAAAGAATAATCACTTGAACGGTTGACCAACAAATGTGTACTTGCAATTGAACACTTTCATTTTGCTCAGAATTTCATCCTCTTTGCAACTATGAAAAGAAATAGGACCACTTTATGTATAAAATTGGAGATATAGCATCTGATAGTCCTTAAAGCCTTGAAAATATAAAACCTACAAAAAAAAAAGTAAAACCTAAGGTAGCTCCATTCTAAATATGTAAAATGCATGTTTTACTACACTAGATTTCACACATAAATGTGCTCATCAGAATTTCCCCACACTTAGACTTTGCTAGTCCTCGAGAAAAACATAAAGAAAAAGAATAAAAACAAAAAAAAAAAAACCTAACTCACTTTCATAGGATCACGGTTGCACTTAGCATGTGCAGCAAGCCTTTAAACCCCTAGGTCACCCCTAGTGGACGAGTTATGTCTCGTGGGTGTTTGCAGTGAATATATACCTAAAATTGAGAATAAACAAATCCCAATCTTGACTAAAGGTAAGGCCCATACCGATCCGGAGCAAAGATAATTTTTCTTACAAGGGACCCCTACACTTGAACTTTTATTACCCTTTATCAATTCCAGACACTAGCATATTTCTTAATTTGGAACTCACCTTGTCTCTTCCAAAACATCTTTATCTTAAGGTAAAACCACTTATGAAGAAATAGGGAATCAATGACTAAGGCGTAGGAGTGTTTTTGACCAAACATATTACCAAGCATTAATGACATTTGCACATTTTTCTCTCCTTTTTTCTCTTAATAAACTCTAATTCTACTCCACTACTTTTGGCCTGAATGACATAGTGGAGCAAACACCAAACACCCAAGTTACTATGTAGCTTCGCATTTTGCATATGCCCACAAAGACAATGATGCTAGAGTTCCTTCAGAAGTTTTCTCCCATGAAATTTCGATCAAGACACCACGCTTCCTGAGGTGCAATGACCTGTCTAGTTCCAAGGGAATCAATTCTTATTATTCTTTATACCTCATTTCACATTTCATTTAAAATTGTGTTTATGTCAACTTATGCTAAATTAAAAAGAATGTCTCAACTCCAAATCAAAAGTACAAGGAACCCACAGACTTATATCTGGTCCAACACCATAAAATAAGGGTCTCTTATTTTTTAAAAGAAAGTCCCATCTCAAGACACAAGTTTGTTTCTTTCTTCTCAACAGGGTTTTTATATGTTCACAATGGATACCTTAATCAAAACTTTTATTTTCATACATCAAGCAACCGAATGATATGATCATTAGCCAAAAGCCAAAGTAGGACTTCATCCTTAGCAAACTCAAAATTAAAAAGAAAAACAAACAAAACAAAGTGGAAAAAGCAAAAACTGGTTTCCCTCCCCCACACTTAAGTCATGCAATGTCCTCAATACATGGAAAGAATTAAAAGTGAAGATAATGCAAGGGGGTCATACATGATTAAAAGTTAATCATCAGTATAAAGAGGCTCATGGAGATCCATGACCTCTTCACTACCAGTAGTAGGAAACTCGAGGAATGGTTTCAAACGCTGACTATTAACCTTCGAAATTATCCCTATTCCTGGATTCAAAATATCCACAGCCCCATGGGGATATACATTATGGATAATAAACAGGCCATCCTATCGAGATCTAAGCTTACCAGGGAAAAGATGCAATCGAGAGTTGTGCAATAAGACCTTATCACCAATTGCAAAAGATTTACGCAAAATGTGCTTATCATGGAAAGCTTTGGTCTTTTCCTTGTAAATCCTAGAACTTTCATAGGCATCATTTCTAAGTTCCTCCCACTCAGATTGTTGGAGCCTACGATGAATTCTCGCATCAGACAAATCAAAGTTGAGCTTCTTAATGGCCCAAAAGGCCTTATGCTCCAACTCAACTAGTAAGTGACAAGCTTTCCTATACACCAAACGATAGGGAGACTGGCCAAGGTCAGTCTTGAATGCCTAAAGGCATCAATAAGCCTAAAGGACCAATCCTTATGGTTAGGATTAGCAGTTTTCTCCAAGATTTGTTTGATTTGCCTATTAGACACCTCCAATTGATCACTAGTTTGGGGTGATAAGGGGTAGATAACTTATGGGTGATCCCATACTTTTTCATTAAGGTCTCAAAAGGCCGATTACAAAAATAAGTACCCCTATCACTAATTATTGCACGTGGTATACCAAAGCGGAAAAAAATGTTCTCTTTGAGAAACTAGACCACCACTTTGTGGTCATTAGATTTACAATGTATGGCCTCTATCTATTTAGAAACATAATCAACGGCCAAAAATATGTACAAATTCCCAAAGGAATTAGGGAATGGTCCCTTAAAATTGATGCCCCATACATCAAAGATCTCAACTACCAAAATAGGTTTAAGGGGCATCATGTTCCTCTTATTAATATAGCCAAAAGACTGGCAGGCGGGACAAGCCTTGCAAAAATCGAAAGCATTTCTAAAAAGAGTGGGCCAATACAATCAGCATTGGAGAACCTTTACGATAGTCTTCTTATGTCCAAAGTGTCCACCACATGCATGATCATGACAAAAAGAGAGAATAAAATGTTGCTCATAATCAGGAACACATCATCGGATAATCTGATCCGGACATATCTTAAACAAATAAAGATCATTCCAGAAAAAATGCTTAACTTGGGAATGAAACCTATACTTTATCTTGGGTGGACCAGTGATCTGGAGTCACACCTGAAACTAAGAAGTTGACAATGTCAGCAAACTATGGTTCACTGGACATTGTAAATAATTGTTCATCTGAAAAGTTCTCGTTGACTGGAGAATCGACAGTCAAGGAATTGGGAAGCCGGGATAAATGGTCTGCAACTAGGTTTTCAACTCCTTTTTTTATCCCTAATTTCTAAATCAAACTCTTATAAAAGTAAAACCCACCTAATGAGACGGGCTTTGGCATCCTTCTTCTGAACTAGGTATTTGAGAGCAGAATGATCAGTATACACCACCACATGTGAACCAACTAAGTAAGATCGAAACTTTTCTAATGCAAACACAACAGCTAAAAATTCTTTTTGAGTGGTTGTATAATTGAGTTGTGCATCATTTAAGGTCCTACTAGCATAGTAAATGATAGTGGGTAACTTATTAATTCTTTGACCTAAAACCGCTCCTATGGTAAAATCTGAAGCATCACACATCAATTCAAAAGGTTTAGTCCAAACAGGTGGTTGAACAATGGGTGCATTGATCAACTCTTTCTTAAGTTGTTTGAAGGATTCTAGGCACTCTTTAGAAAACTCAAAAGTTTGATCTTTGGCAAGTAATGAAGTGAGAGGTTGGGCTAATTGACTAAAGTTCTTAATAAACTTTTTATAAGTCTGCATGCCCTAGAAAAGACCGGACGTCCTTAACAGATTAAGGAGGTGGTAAATTATCAATTAAATCCACTTTGGCTCTATCTACTCTAATTCTCTCCTTGCATATTACATGGCCTAAAACAATACTAGAATTAACCATGAAATGACATTTCTCCCAATTCAAAACCAAATTCTTAGATATGCATCTTTTTAAAACTAGAGAAAGATGATGAAGACATTCAGAATAGGAATTCCCATGAATTGAAAAGTCATCCATAAATACTTCTAAAATTTTTTTGACCATGTCAGAAAAGATGCTCATCATGCATCCTTGGAACGTAGCAGGGGCATTGCAAAGCCCGAAGGGCATAAGCCTGTAAGCAAATGTTCCATATGGGCATGTAAAAGTGGTCTTATGTTGGTCCTCTAAAGCAATTGAGACCTGGTTATAGTCGAAATATCCATAAAAAAAACATTAGTATTCATATCCAGCTAACCTCTCTAACATCTGGTCAATGAATGGCAATGAGAAGTGGTCCTTCTAGGTTGCCACATTAAGTTTCCTATAGTTTATGCACACTCTCCACCCTGATTGGACACGGGTTGGAATTAGTTCATTATTGGCATTAGGAACTATAGTCACACCAAACTTCTTAGGCACTATGTGAACTGGGCTTACCCATTGGCTGTCAGAAATAGGATAAATTATTTCATGAGCCAAGCACTTTAGGGTCTCTTTCTTAATAGCTTCCATCATCACTGGGTTAACTCTTCTTTGGGGTTCTATGGATGGTTTAGAATCCTCCATAAGATGTATATGATGTTGCACAATAGAATGGCTTATACCCTTGATATCAGCCATGGTCCAACCTAAGGCTTCCTTATTATCTTTTAACACTTTAAGTAACTCCTCTTCCTGGCTAGAAGTCAAATTTGAAGAAATTATTATAGGAAAAGTCTGGTCAAGTCCTAGGAAAGCATACCTCAAATTAGATGGCAACTCCTTAAGATCTAGCTTAGGGGGCTCAACTATGGAAGGTTTGGGAATGGAATTGGAAAGGGGTCCTAAGGGCTCCACTGGTGTGTGAAGACTCAAGACTTCAAAAAAAAAATTTCACTATCATCATCCAACTCATCCATACACTTTTAGAATTCTGAATTAAAATCAATATCAAAGTTGGTAACTAAATCATCAAAAAAATCTAGAAAATCCTCAAGCATATTGATCTCTTCTTCCATATGTGGTTGCTTGCCTATCCTAAACATGTTAAACTCAACAGTTTGATTACCAAAAGATAACCTAGGAAAACCATTCCGACAGTTGATTAATGCATTACTTGTAACCAAGAATGGTCTTCTTAGAATTTTTGGGATTTCATCCTTGATTGAGAAGGGCTTGGTATCTAACACAATAAAATCAATAGGGAAAATAAATTCCCCCACCTTTAGTAAGACATCCTCAACCATCCCTTTAGGAATCTTAATAGACCTATCTGCTAACTGAAGAGTAGTTCCAGTGGTTTTCAATTCTTCCAATCCCAGTTGCTTATACACATAGTAGGGTAAAAGATTCACACTTGCGCTAAGGTCAAGTAAGGCATGCTTAATGTAGGTGTTGCCTATGACATAAGATATGGTAGGGCTCCTTGGATCCTTAGGGATATGACATCCAAAAGGGGGATGTTCACTTCTACCTTTTTGAAGACTTTTAAAATTTTATCCCTGGAAGCAATCTTCTTTTTATTTACTAAGCGATTAAGAAATGGGACAGGAAGAACATAAGGACTGTTAGGGATTTGGCATTTTTCAGAAGAATCATTTTTTGTTTTCACAACCAAATCAACTTTAATTTCAAAAGAATCTTTAGGTTCATCAAACGAACCTAGAACAAGAGGCACACTTGTATCCTCAACTGAAGGAGAGTTAACAGTCGTAATAGATGGCGAAGATTTAGGAACGCTTTGTTGGTACTCTCTACCGCTCCTAAGGGCATAAACCCAAGGGGGTTAGTTGGGTCAGACCATGTACTATATTCATTGGTGCATTAGTTGGTGTTTGTGAACTAACAGGCTGATGATGCCTATGATTTAGGCTCTAGTTGACTGGGTAAAGTTCCCTTCTCCCTCTCACGCATAATTGAGACAAGTTGGGTGAGTTCCTTGTAAGATTTTGATGGCTTGTCATGAGGAGGACTATATTTTTTTTTAAGTCACTTATTCTACTTGCCTCTCTAGTGTTGGTAAACCCAAGGGGTTGCTGATAAGATGATAGGAGAGGGGCCTTAGTAAAACTAGCCTGAGGTCCTACATTTGACCTAGGAAAAGTATTTTGGGAAAAAAAATATTGTACAAAGGGAGGCCTTTGGAGTCTAGGTTGACCTTGATTATGGAAATTGGAAGGCCCTACTTGGTTGCCCTGATTTCAGGAGAAATTTGAGTGATTTCTCCATCCTGGATTGTAAGCGTTACTATATGGATTATTTTGGTATAAGGCATTAACACTATCATTAGAAGTGCCCCCAGAGGTGTTGGGGCATTCTTCTATGACATGTCCAGGGGATTGGCACTAAGCACAAATCTTAACCAAATTGACTGATAATGGCTCCCTAGGAACAATAGCCTCAATCCTCTTGATTAGGCTATCCAAATGGGCTTCCTTGGCAACTATCACATCCACAAAATATCCTTTCCCTCCTATGATTTTTTCACTCTCTTGGGTTGATTTCCACTCACAGGTTTTGTCAGCTAAGTCAAGTAAGAATTCCCATGCATTTCCTTCATTTGTAAAGGATGTGAATCCATCAGAGCACATAGACTCTATCATTTATTTAGTTGGGTAATCAATTACCTCATAAATCATTTGACATAAATGCTATAAGTCTAAGCCATGGTGAGGGCATTCTTGGAGTAGATTCTTGTATCTCTCTATAAGTTTGGAAAAGGACTCACTAGGCTTTTGCCAAAACTGAAGGATATCACTTCTAAGCTTATTGGTCTTGTGAGTTGGGAAAAAATTCTTAAGGAAGACAACTATGAATTGTTCTCATGAGGTTATGGAATTTGTGGCTAACCCATACAACCACTTCTTAGCCTGGTCTTTTAATACAAAAGTGATGAACCTAAGCTTAACAACATTATCAGAAAGCTGTTGGATCTTAATTAGAACACATACCTCTTCAAATTCCCTTAGAAATAGGTATGCATCCTCAGAGGTCAACCCATGGAAGTGGGGCAACATAGTGATGTGTTGAGATTTGAGTTCAAAATTATTGCCCTGGGCTTGTGGTAGAATTATGCAGGAAGGTTGGGTTGTTCTAGCAGGGTAGAACCTATCTTTTAGAGATTTAGGTGAAGGGTTTTGATATTGGTCTCTCATATTGAAAGGTTTTAAAAAGAGCAAACGTATAGGGTCACTACTTGTTGGATCTGTTCTTTCTAATCGATTCTTAGTATTACGTACCCACCTAACACTCATGCAACAGAAAACTACCCACAATCAGAGTAAGACAAGCACAAAAGAATGGATAGCAAAGCCTTTTTTATTTTTTATTTTTTGATTTCTTTGATTTTTTTATTTTGTTTTTTTGTTTTTTTAAGAGTTTACCGACAGGGATCTGGGGTTGCTCAAGTCAATTCCTGAGGTACTGCTACAGGGCAAAACCTGTCTTTATCATACTGTGAGGCATGGCGGCCTCAACCGATACAACTATTATTGCAAGTTGTTCTTCTCAAGAATTCAATAAAAGAAAAGGAAAAACAAATCAAAGTGAACAAAGCACTCTGATTTACCAAAAGAAAGAAAAAATAATATGGGATTGTCTCCCCGACAATGGCGCCAAAAACTTGTTTGAGATTTTAAAATGTAACCGCAAGCTTACAGATCAATGTAGCTACAGGTCGAACACAGGGAGAGCAACCACTTTATTTTTTTGCTTCTTTTAATAATACGAAAGTGAACCGATTAATGATTGTGATCTAATTCTAATTACCATCCTAAACATATGTATCTAAAATAACGTCCTAACCATTCATCATCTAAGAATTTAAACACACAAGCCCCGTAATTAAAATTAAATAAATAACTGAAAATAAACACCTCACGCAATTAAAAAGCAATGAAGGAAAAAAAACACTGAAATATAAATAAAGTAAAAGAAAGGGGATAAAGCTAGAGAGACACTCACAAGTAGGTTTCTCTACTTAGCTCGAGGGATGCATCATAATATGAGCTTCCCTACTTGACCTGAGAGTCACTTTTATAAGGGTTACTCTACTTGGCTTTAGGGAAAGGGAAACAATTAAAATGAAAACAATAAAATGATGGTTCTATGGCTAGGAAGAGCAAAGCCAACACATACACTAGCCATGAACCTTGGGGGAAAGGGATAGCAATAATGTAACGACTGAAATTAAAATCTTAAATTAAGAAAGAAAGGGTAGACAGAAGAAGGAATAAGAGGGGGGAGAGAAGACTACTGAAAGAGCCTACTTACTTAAACTTCAACTCTTGAATTGAAAACTTGATCGATTTGAGATACTACCAGTACTAAAAACTAGATCTGGAATAAACCAAATATGAAATTTCTAGTACTAGAGAAAACAAATCTGAAGAAAAAAATTAAACTTAAAAGACATGCTTCATAGCTTGTTCTTGTCACCTAGAACTAAGCCTAGAACTAGAACTTAAAAATTAAACTTCAATTGCTTAAACAATAAAAATAATACTAAATTAAAAACAAAAGTACTTATATTAATTGACTAAAAAAAACTTACAAAAGTGTTTAAAGCATAAACCTAGAACTAGAGCTAGAGAAAGAGAAAACTAAAGAAAGAGATAGAGCAACTAAGAAAAAACCTTAGAAGAAGAATGAAGTGCCTCCTCCCCTTGTGCTAGTTCTATTATATAGAGAATGGGGGAGGGAAGCTACCAATTTTAGCTTCTAAAAAAATATTTTTTTTGTCTTGTTAATGAAGTGGAGGAGAGAGAAGAGAGAAAACGTGTGGAGAGAGATCTGCCACGATTTTTCTTGCCTTTTTTTTCCTATTTTTTCTCTCTTTTTCTATTTTTCTCTCTCTTCTTGCACAAGAAACCCCCTTTGGCTGATTTTTCTTGCTTGGATTTGGACAACATTCTATTTTAATGAAAAATTTCATCCATGCCCTTGTCTTTTCTTTTCTTTTTTCTTCTTTCCCATTTTTTCTCTTTATTTTCTATCTCTCTTCTTCAAACTTGCGTACAACTATCTTGGCCGACCTCCTTTAAGTGATGAGTAGGAGAAAGAAAATTTTCGAAAAAAAACCTCAACAAAATGGAAGCTAAGAGGTTTGAACTTGAGACCTCCTAATAAGCAAGGGATTTTGCGCACCACAACTCACCTACGCTAGGTAGTTGTTGTTACCAAAAACGAATCTTCAATCACTTAAGGATGTGGTCCATTGATCCTTGTTGGCATTTAGAATATTCCTTATACCCTTGGGACAACTGCAGATGAGCTGGTTTTGCATCTCGGTTCAGTTCTGATCCATTATTCTTTTTCTGGCCCGAAAAGAATAATCACTTGTACGGTTGACCAAACGAATGTATACTTGCAATTGAACACTTTCATCTTGCTCAGAATTTTATCCTCTTCACAACCATGAAAAGAAATAGGACCTCTTTACGTGTAAGATTGGAGATATAACGCCCGATAGTCCCTTAAGGCCTTGAAAATATAAAACCTACAAAAAGAGAGTAAAATCCAAGATAACTCAATTCTAAATATGTAAGATGCATGTTTTACTACACTAGATTTCACACATAAATGTGCTCATCAAATGGCTTTGGATGGTGTTCATTGACTTTAAAATTTTTTTGAGTGGATGGATTCATGATCTCTACGGCACCATGGGGGAATACAGTTTACATAAGGTGAGGACCTTACCACCGAGAATGAAGTTTTTCTGGAAAGATATGCAATCTAGAGTTGTACATCAAATTTTATCACCAGGCATAAAAGATTTCCTAACAAGGTGCCTATCATAAAAAGCTTTAGTCTTTTCCTTAGAAAGTTTTGCACTATCATAGGCATTATTTTGCAATTCCTCCAACTCAGATAGTTGGAGACCTCTATGAGCTCCTACGGTAGATAAATCAAAATTGAATATCATAATTGCCCAAAAGGCACATTGCTCTAACTCAACAAGAAAGTGGCAGGCTTTCCCGTATACCAAACGGTATGGGGATTGACCAAGTATGGTCTTATAAGTTGTCCTATACGCCCACAAAGCATCCAACAGACGGTTAGACTAATCCTTTCAATTTGAGTTAACTATCTTCTCTATAAGCTACTTGATCTATTTGTTGGACACTTCCATTTATCCACTGGTTTGGGGGTGGTATGGGATAGCCAACTTGTGGGTAATCCCATACTTCTTCACTAAGGCCTCAAAAGGCTTATTACAAAAGTGCTTGCCCCTATCACTAATGATAGCTCTAGAGGTACCAAATAGAAAAAAATAATATTTTCCCCTAAGAATTAAATGAACACATTGTGGTTATTGGTCTTACAAGTATGAGCCTCAATCCGTTTGGACACATAGACCACAATCAACATATATTCACATGACTTAAGGAAGGGGCCCATAAAATCTATTCCCCAAACATCAAAAACCTCAACCACGAGGATTGGGTTGAGAGGCATCATGTTCCTTGTGTTGATTTTTCTTAAAGACTGATAAGAATGACAAGCCTTACAATAAGCAAAGACTTCCTTGAAGAAACTGGGCCAATAAAATCCACATTACAATAATTTGGCCGCAGTCTTAGTAGGCCCAAAATGGCCGCCACATGCCTGATCATGGTAAAAGGAAAGAATAGAATGATGCTCATGTTTAGGGATACATCTCTGAATAATTTGGTTAGGGCATGACTTAAAAAGGTAAGGATCATTCCAAAAGAAATACTTAACATGTGAGTAAAAACGGTACTTCTTTTGGGAAGACCAATGATCTGGAGTCTTGTTTATAACTAAAAAATTTACAATATCTGCAAACCAAAGTTCACTTGATGCTGCAAAGAGTTGCTCATCAAACAAATGCTCGTTAACTGGAGAATTCACAGTTAAAGAATTGGGTAATAGGGACAAATGGTCTGTAACCAAATTTTCACTACATTTCTTATCCCCAATTTCTAGTTCAAATTCCTGCAAAAGTGAAACCCATCTGATGAGACGATCTTTGGCATCTATTTTCTGAACAAGGTATCTGATAGTTGTATGGTCAATGTAAATAATTACATGAGAACCTATCAGATATGCACAGAACTTTTCTAATGCAAATACAACTGCTAAAAATTCTTTTTCAGGTGTGGTGTAGTTCAGCTGTTCATCATTGAGAATTCTACTGGCATAATAGATAACACGAGGAAGCTTAGCAACTCTCTACCCTCAGACTGCCCCTATAGAAAAATCAGATGCATCACACATTAATTCAAAGGGCTCGTCCATAATGAAGCTTGAATAATGGGGGTTGTAGTCAACATCTTCTTTAATTGCTCTCAGCACACGAGACATTCACTAAAAAATTCAAAGGGTTGCTCTTTAGCGAAAAGATTGGTGAGAGGTCTAGCTATGTGACTGAAGTTCTTGATGAACCGACAATAGAACCTTGTATGATCCAAGAAGGAAAGAATGTTCTTAACTGACTTGGGAGGTGGTAAATTGAAAATTAAGTCCACCTTAGCTCTATCAATCTTGATCCCTTCTTTGAAAATGATATGATCCAACACTATGCCCTGTGTAACTATGAAATGGAATTTCTTCCAATTGAGGACTAAATTAGTCGCTTTGCATCATTTGATTACTAAAGAAAGATGATGCAAACAATTAGAAAATGAGGAGTCATGAATAGAAAAATCATCCATAAACACTTCCAAAAAGTGCTCCACCATATCAGAGAAAATGCTCATCATGCATTTTTAGAACTTGATAAGGGCATTGCAAAGCCCAAAAGGCATATGCCGATAGGCAAAGGTTCCATAGGAGCATGTAAAGGTGGTCTTGTATTGGTCATCTAACGCAATGGAAATCCGGTTATAGCCAGAATAACCATCAAGGAAACAATAATACTCATGTCCGGCTAACCGCTCTAACATTTGATCAATAAAAGGTAAAGGGAAGTGGTATTTCCAAGTTGTCACATTTAACTTCCTGTAGTTAATGCACACACGCCATCTTGTTTGGACACGGGTAGGGATCAACTCATTTTTAGCATTTTGGACTACTATGACCCCTGACTTCTTTGGCACCATGTGCACTAGACTTACCCATTCGCTGTTAGAAATAGGGTAGATGATACCATGATCCAAGCACTTTAGGATCGCTTTCTTGATAGTTTCTTGTATCACAAGATTAGTCCTTCTTTGTGGTTCCCTAGAAGATTTTGAATTCTCCATGAGGTGAATATGATGTTAAATGATTAAGGGGCTAATTCCTTTAGTGTCTGCCATGGTCCAACCTAAGGCTTCCTTGCTTTCTCTTAAAACATTGATCAACTCTTCCTCTTGACTTGAAGTTAAATTTGAGGCGATAATAACTGGTAGAGTTTGATCTTCTCCTAAGAAGGCATATCTTAAGTTAGAGGGCACCTCTTACAAATTAAGTTTAGGGGGCTCAACAATTGAGGGTTTAAGAAGAGAATTTGATAGAGGACTAATGGGCTCTATGGGTGTATGAAGGCTCCAAACCTCAGATTCCATAACTTTTAGAATTCTGATTCATAGTTAATATCAAAAGTTTTAATAAAATCATCAAAAAAGTCCTTAAGCATATTGATCTCTTCATCAATTGTGGATTACTTGCCCAACCTATACATTTTGAACTCCATAGTGTGGTTGCCAAAATATATCCTTAGTAGACCATTTCGGCAATTGATTAATGCATTGCTGGTAGCTAGGAATGGTTTTTCAAGAATGATAGGGATCTCATCCCTAGTGGTGAAGCATTTGGTGTCCAAAATAATAAAATCAATTGAAAAAATAAATTCTCCTACCTTAAGTAAGACATCTTCAACCATCCCTTTCAAAATCTTGACAGAACGGTTGGCCAACTGGAGAGTAGTCCCTGTGGCTTTCAAATCTCCTAATCCAAATTGTTGATAAACTTAATAAGGTAGAAGGTTCACACTTGCACTAAGGTCAAGTAAGACATGATCAATATGAGTGTTTCCAATGACACAAGTGATGATTTGGGACACGACACTCTGGATCCTTATACTTGGCTGCTATAGGTTGTGTGATCATTGAACTGATATCAGCTACCAAGAATGCCTTTTTGAGCACATTTTTGGTATGCTTGTGAGTGCATAAGTCTTTGAGGACTTTAGTATAGGCTGGGATTTGAGTTATGGCATCCAAAAGAAGGATGTTTACCTCTACCTTCTTGAAGACTTCTAAAATTCTTTCTATTGAAGCTGTCTTCTTCTTATTCATCAAACAGTTAGGATAGGGGATAGGAGGAACATAAACACTGTCAGAAGTTCTCTCATTAATAAAATCATTTTTTGTGGCTTTCACCAAATCATCCTTAGTTTTTTAAGGTCCATCCAGCGAACCTGGAATGGGAGGCATAGTAGTAGCCTTAATAATCGGAGGATCAACAGAAAGGTCAAATGGTGGAGAAGGAGTGGTACCATTCCATAGATACTCTCAGCCACTCCGTAGGGCATATATCACATTACACTGATTGGAGGGCCCTTAATGGTGTTAACTCTATACAACATTGAGCTGAAGAGCAGATAGCTTTTGTAGGGTCAACACCAGATGTCTAGGATTTGGCTTTGGCTGACTAGGAAATTTTCCTTTCTCATTCTCAAGCATGATTGTGACAAGTTGGGTGAGTTGTCTCTCCATATTATTGTGGCTTGTCATGAGAAGGGCCATGCTTTTCTCTAGCTTGTTAATTATTTTCGCCTCTCAAGTGGATGGAAACCCTGGGGGTTGTTGATAAGATGCTTGAAGAGGGGGCCTCAAAAAATTTGACTGAGGGCCTAGATTAGGCTGAGGGAAAGAATTAGGTGGTGGTGCAAAATTAGGCCTCTGAGGACTAGGCTGCCCTTGATTGGGAAAGTTGGATGGGCCTCCTTAATTCCCTTGGCTCCATGAAAATTAAGGTGATTTCTCCACCCTGTATTGTAAGTGTTGCTAAACGGGTTATTCAGGTAAAGAGCATTAACACTTTCATTGTCCCCAGAACTATTGGGGCATTCTTCCATAATATGTTTAGGGGAGACACCAATTACACATAAAGACCTAATTTTGAACTTGGTGGACTGGGGCATGTGCTTTAGGAACAAGGGCTTCTATTCTCTTTGTGAGGTATCTAAATGGGCCTCCTTGGCTACTATCCCATTGACATAGTACCCTTTACCTCCTATAGTTCTCTCACTTTCCTGAGTAGACTCCCATTCTCTTGTCTTTTCAGCTAGGTCAACCAAAAAGGTCCAAGCTTTGTTTTTGTTTGCATTAGCTGTGAAGCCTATAAGACACAAAGACTCTAACATCTGCTTGGTATGGTAGTCTATCCCTTCATAAATTATTTGGTAAAGATACCATTTGTCAATACCATGGTGGGGACACTCTTGGCGAAGGTCTTGGAACCTTTCCATGAGTCTGGAAAATGACTCTTGAGGTTTTTGTCAGAACTACATGTTTTGTTTGTTTTATGCAAGGGAAAAAATTTTCTCAAGAACGTTACCGTAAATTGATCTCATGTGATAATGAAAATAGTTGGCAGCCCATATAACCATCTTTCTGCTCCATCATTGAGTGAAAAGGTAATGTATCTAAGTTTAACAGCATCATCATTAAGCTGTTGTATCTTAATGAGGACACAAACCTCCTCAAATTCTCTCAGGAACAAATAAGCATCCTTGGAGGATAGTCCATGGCAGCTAGTAATCTAATGCAAGAAGGTCGGGCTGCCCTGGTTGGGTAGAATCTATCCTTTAAAGTAGGCTTAGGTGGTTGTTCTGTCATTCTTAAAATAGGTACTCTTTCTAAACGAATTGGTAGAATCATGGGTCCACACACTCACGCACTAATCACCTAAGGCAAAATTGTGGTCTCTGAAAAATTAATTAATTATAACTAAAATAGAGGGTGAAAAATTGGTCAATTGATATGACCCCTCAATAATTTAAACAATAAGTCCAAAGCTGTAAGATTACTCGTAGGTTGAAAACTAGGGATCCATATAGTCTTCGGACCCACCTAATATCGAATCCTGGGGATTCTACAGTAGAGTGGGAACTACTATATGTTTATGTTTCCACTCTTGGTAAGAGCTTGAATTATTGGAATGAAAGAAAAAGAAAAGAAACTATTTTATGGATTTTTTTGATTTTTTGTTAGTGATTACTGGCAGGGATCTGGGGTTTTACTTTTTCTCTTTTTTTTTTTTTTTTTTTAGAAAGGCACTTCGACTAATCTAAAGTAACAAAAAATAAAATGACTATATCTCCCCAGCAACGGTGCCAAAAACTTATTTGAGTTTAAAAATATGTTATCGCAAGCGTACGGTATATTGTATCCAACGGGTCGATCACAAAGAGATTAGTCACTCTATCTTACCTACTCTAAGTACGACGAGAGTGAACAAGGGATGGTTGATTTTAGATTTTATTCCTAGAACATGCATATAAACAAAAGAAAATGACCTACACATTCAGTATCTAAATTAAACAGTTCTAACGCCGAATTACTTTAATTAGAAAAGTAAAATAAATGCTGAAAATAACAACTGAAAAAAAAGAATATGCAAATAATAAAGCTAAACTAGTAAATAAATAATTGAAATAGAAAGCAAGTAAGTAAAGTAAAATTCTCAATACGTCGGCTGAATTTCCAGGAGAGGCACTACTGTAGGCATCACCTTCAATTATAGCACATATGTAAATAAGAACACAAGGAAAAAAAAAATAATACTCATGAATAAAATATCAATCTTTAATGAATAGGCTTAATATTAGAGAGACGTGATAGGAGACACATCATCGTCAATTTGTACTCTTACCAATTAATGACCCTCAAACAATAGGCCAAACTTCTGAGGGAGGCATAGCCAAACACACCTCTTCAGTTTTAGCACTTATACACACACACACACACACACACACACACACACACACACTAAGTAGATTGTAATTCAAAATTTAATCTAGAAAAAAAAAACATAAAAATCCTAATTCCACTACTTGTATTTAAATAAAAATCTTAATTCTACTAACGAACTTTGTCATACATTGATTATGTGTATGCTGAATTTAAACTTGATTGATTTGGAGTGATGGTATTGGAACAAAATTATTGATGAAGAACTTGCTCTCTTGAACTTGAAAACTCTTGATTCTTGACGCTTGAACCAATTCTTTCTTAGAACTAGAAAGTTTGAAAGCTAGAACTATGGATTCAACTAATTAAATTAACTAAACTATGAACTAAATTAATAAAGTAAACTAATAATTAAACAAACTAACAATTAAAAACTGGATTGCATTATCATTAATCACTTGAATAAAAGCTTGAAGAAACATAAGGAGAGAGGGAAGAGAACTAAGCATAAACTAGGTAAAAAAAATAAAAATAAAAAATAAACTAAGGGAAATAATCCTCTCAGGAAGGGGGGGGGAGAAGGGACTTTTATAGGGCTTTGGTCTTACCTCCTTCCTTTTACAAGTCTTCTTTAAGAAAAGAAAGAAAATAAAATAAAATTCAATCTTGGTAAAAATCCTCATTCTCTGAGATATTGTGAGAGGAAAGACAGAAACTATTTCCAAAATTAATAGATTCTATTCGTTCCCTGCAATATTAACCAATGTCTTACAATCTTGACTAAATTAGAAATGAATCTCTACATAGTATCTTCAAGATTTTATGAGGTGGCAAGAAGAGAGAATAATCTTCAAGATTTTGTAGGAGAGAGGATGTGGTACTAATGAGTGGGTTCCACCCCTTACTGACTTTGGTTCAATGTATGGGCTGCCTTTGGACAAGTTAGTTCAAGCTTGGACCGATTCTTGGTTCACTTTAAGCACTTTCTCTTGTAGACTTGGAAACTACCAAAAAAGAAAAAAAGAAAAACAGAAGTAGTACTATCCAAAGTGGGGCAAAATGTATACTCATGTCCTTAAGATTTCACACAGTATTGTGCTCATCATGAGTATTCAAATGTGTATAATTTATCGAGAATTGAACAAGTTAACTGTTAAGATCCCACCCACTACACCGCATTGATGACTTCTTTGATCAGTTACAAGGTGTAACCAAATTTTCAAAGATTAACTTGAAGTCGAGCTATCATTAGATGAAGATCAAAGAAAGTGATATACAGAAGACAGCTTTCAAGACTCAATATGGGCATTATTAATTCTTAGTTATGCCTTTCGAGTTCACAAGTGCATCGACAACTTTCATGTGGTTGTTAAAGTCGCACCTTGCCCCACATATGGCTAAGGTATGCGGCACTGGATTTTCAACCCAGTTACCCTGACAACACTCAGGATCACAGATGTAGTATAGTAACCAAAAACCCATCTCACAAGTCAACTAATAAATTAGAGTACACATGTAAAATCCATAAACATAAATAAGTGTGGTGACCAGACTACTGTAATAGCAAATATTATAATTACAGACCCATAAATCCACTCACAAGTAATTTGAATATTTACAACCTTACAACAAATTTTATAATAATACATATTGTACAACATTACTCAAATCATCTGTCCCAGCAAGTGTCCATCAATTACACCTGCATGCCCAAACTATCTTTGCCTTGCCAAAGCTCCAGTTCCAATATCTAAAAAGAATATATCAATTGGGGTGAGCTACACAACTCAGTGAGGTGTGAGCATACAAACACACATATACAAATTATGAATGCTTAAAGCTCACAATATTATACCACTCACTCCATATGCAAGATCCCTATGATTCATTTATTAATCTATAAATTTCCATTCAAATTACTAAGTCTCAGTGTCTATGGGTATAAGTGTTGTAAGCAATGTAGGTGGCATTCCCTACCCTGTACGCTAGGCCTCATGAATATAATCTCATTGCAAGTAGGAGTTAGCCAGTACCGGTCAGAGCCTCAGTCCCCCATGGTCCAATAGTCATGCATACAGTACGTCATACCATCTTGTGCCTTTTCAGGATACAATACGTTATATTTGAGTGTAATAGTCCTCCGTGACCTACCACCAAGTGGGATTAGCCAATACCTCACCCCCTATTGGCATGGGGTTATAGCACTAGGGATGTGATCCTAAACATATGCATCTATATGCATCCAATACAATCAAAATGTTCCATTATATCCAATTGTGGTCATAGATGTAAGACTGACCTATGAGCCCATAATACTGGACAAAAACTCAGCCACACTGTGCCATAGACCGTCAATATTACACCCACTACCATCGACTATCACAATAATCATCCACAAATCTCAATCACATCTAAGTCGGTAAGACATGCATTATGTGAAAATATATATTTTGATATAAAATAAATATGTAACATAGATATCACCACATCCACATGTGCAAGAAAAAACCAAAACATATAAGAAACACTCCGTAAAATATCCCAAACACCCCACTCATCTTATTTCCTAAATCTAGTGTTTGTCGATGAATTCCCGATTACGTGTATCCTCACTGGGTACATTATACGATCCTAAGTAACCATTTCACATTAGAGTTAAATTTTATTGTTATTAATCTTTTACAAATCTTGTTTCACAAATCTCAATTTTGATTTGTATTCTAGAATACTTACTATTCCAATGAGAAGCACACTGGCCTCAGGTTAGTATTTCACCCCTGTTGACTATACTAGTTTTCCAATCTAGCTCTAGGGTTTGGGTAGATTATCTATCTGACTCACACAGTCATTGGGCTCATTCTTGGTATACTGGATTGAATCCTTCAGTAATTAACTTGTATTTACCCTACTAGACATGTGTGCACTACCCTTTGTTCAAAATAGTATTTGAATAAATCTCTAAGCACAGATAGGAGCATTATTGTCATTTCACAACCCATACTTTTAAAGCATTTTCTTCTCCTTTTCTGTCATTGATCATACCCTCACCTTGCATAACCATTTCTGTGCAGGTTTGGTCACATACACACAACCACGACCATTTAACATTAAAATAGCCCTAATAGACCTGTTCTGTCTGGCCCAAACCAGCTGGCCGGTTAGCCTGGAAAAATAGGCTGTTATTAGCATAATAGCCTCCTCTGGAAGAACTATGCTAGGCAAGTTCCAACATCTGAAATTGCATCCTGTCCAACCCCAATAAATTTCCTACACTTTATTGGTCCATTTCCCTATCAAGTTGGGTCTCTGAGCACTGTCTTGGGTCAATTTGGGTCTTAATTTACCCAATTCGCTCCCTGGAAGGGTTAGCAAAACCTTCTACCTATCTATGGGAAAAATTAAGGTCAAGTAAGAGTTAATCCCCCCTTCAATTTCACTTAATTTTACTCAATTTGAAAAAACCCTATGGTCTAGTGTTTCTGGGACAAACCCTCAATCAATTTGGGTTCCAATTGGGTTCAGAAATTAGGGCTTTTCCTGTGGGAGGGTGTACTAGGTTCCCATGAGCAAATTCCCTCACCCAATTTCAGGCTTGGGCTAACCCTAACCCTAGCCAATTTCTATTCTAGCTTAATTCACTAGGGTGGGTTAGAATTTGTTACCTTTCCTATGCTCTTGAAGTATGCATACATCACTATCAACAGTTGGACAGCTTCGGATTCCAGCTCCAAACAATAGTAGCACCTCTAGCAATCTATTCCTGCTGTGGATAGCATGTAAGTGGACATGCATGGTACTAACAACAACCTTAGTCGCAATAGAGATAGCAACTACAGCAGACGAGAACAGTAGCTGCACTCTCTCTCTCTCTCCTACTTTTCTTCTTCTTTCTCTTCTTCTCTTCTCTTTTCTTCTTCTCCCTTTTCTGTTTTCATTTTGTTTACAGAAGAAAAATGAAAGAACATAGCCAACTCTCCCCCCTTTTATAAGCTAAACAGACCCTAAGGTCTGTCTAGCAAAGTACATTTTATAAAACCCATTTTTGCTAACCATTTAAACCTAAATAACTCAATATAGGAATTAAGGTTTACAATGATGCCAACTGCATTAGGACCCTTATTCATGCCTTATGCCTTAATCTATGGTAGGATTGGGAAAAGCAACCTTGCAAAGTAATGGGACCCACAGAGTAAAAAGCATATTTTTAGGCATTCTGCCACTGCAACCGGTCGGCCGGGGCCTATCCCACCGGTTGTCTGTTGTGGGCTTCCCTGCTAACCTGTCTTCAGCCTATGGTATCCCATCTTATATGGAACATTTCCCCACACCTAAAATCAACCAATTTCCCTGCTTTTCCATCACTTCTGCTTGTCCCACCATCATCATCATTATCCTTTAACTTCTAGCTATAATTCACTTTCAACACCCTTATAACTAAGGGAGTTCTAAATTTAGGATGTTACAGTTGAATTGGGAATTCCATGATATGTTGTATCAGTATGTCCTTTTGTTTATTGATGATATTATTATCTACTTCAAGAGCAAAGAAGAACATACAATTCACTGGAGATCTCTACTACAACGACAGAGAGAAGCATTTATATGCCAAATTCAGCAAGTGTGAGTTCTAGCTCTGACAAATGATTTTTCTAGGACATGTTGTGTCTGCAAGAGGTATAGAAGTAGACCCTAGGAAAGTCAATGCAGTGTTAGAGTGGGAATCACCAAAGAATGTCAGTGAGATTCGAAGTTTCTGGGACTAGCAGGATACTATCAGAGATTCATTGAAAACTTTGCTCAGATCTCTGCTCCTATTACTCGATGGACTCGGAAGGGAGTTAAGTTTGAGTGGAATAAAGATTGTGAAAGAAGCTTCAAGTGTTGAAGGACAGACTAGTATCAACTCTAGTGCTTACTATTTTTTATGACACCTTAGGAATGGTGGTCTATAGTGATGCATCAAAACAAGGTCTAGGTTGTGTGTTGATGCAGAATGGGAAGATGATTGCCTATGCATCTAGGAAATTGAAAGATTTTGAAAAGAATTATCCCACACATGAACTTAATTTGGTAACAGTTATATTTTCATTGAATATTTGGTGCCACTAACTATACGGGGAAAAGAGTGAAACATACAATGAGCATAAGAGTCTAAAATATCTTTTCTCCCAAAAAGAGTTGAACTTAGAGCAAAGGAGATGGCTAGAACTGATGAAAGATTATGATTGCACAATTAACTATCATCCAGGAAAAGCCAATGTGGTAGTCGTTGCATTGACCAAAAAGCTTAGGACCACCATGGTGCCTTGCTGCCCTACTACAACCAAAGCACTAACAGAGGAGGCAAGAAAGCTTGAACTGGAATTCGTAATAAAAGAAGAACTTCCCGCACTTATATTGGAACCTTCCTTGTTTGAAAGGATTAGAGAAGCTTAAACCACTGACAAGAGTTTGAGAAAAGTAATGAATAATATAAATACAGGCAAAGGGACAAAAACATTACACTGAAAGATGGTGTTCTCTGATTCCAGAATAGATTGTGTGTGCCAAGGAGTGGTAAGCTGATAGGAATTATCTTGTGTGAAACACATAGCACAACCTATTCAGTGCATCTTGGAAGTACTAAAATGTATAGAGATCTGAAGAAGCTAGTGGTATGGAATAAAGAATGAAGTAGCTGACCACATAGCAAAGTGTATGAATTGCTAGATGGTCAAAGCAGAAAGGCAAAGGACTCATGGTTTGTTGCAACCTCTTTCTATGCCAGAATGGAAGTGGCAGCATATTACTATAGATTTTGTAATTAGGCTACCCCATACCAAGAAGGGCAATAATTCCATTTGGGTTATTGTCACACCCCACTCTCGGCAGACCCAACTTACCATTAGGAATTCCGGTGGTGTGAGTAAGACACATACCTATCTTACAACCTACCAGGATCTCTGATAGCAGTATCTTAACATTTTCACAATCTCACAGCACAAACCAACATAAGCGACGGAATCAGAGTATAGTAGCAGAATGATAATTTAAAATGGGGAAACATCTAATGGTATTTTGATATTTTTGGATATAGCTGTGGATTGTATATATTCTTGAGGTTATAAGTATATATCATAGATGAATGTAATAGAATAACCTAGTGGTCGTAAGCACAGTCCTGGTCGTGCTCCTCCACTTCTGGCATCCACCACTCGCTCACACAGTATTCCAACCTAGAAGATACTGGATCACCTGCCATCGGCACCATGATACTTGCATCATCATCTAAAAAGGGGTGTATACATGGGGTGAGCTTTCTAACTCGCTCAGTGAGGGGTGGGGTCAAGCACATCCAACCAAATCAATAACAGTAGTAATTTATGATGCATGATTGCAAAAATTAAATATATAGTCCATGATGCTCGTGATGCAGTTCATTTATATATTATCCACCTAACAATACAAACTAAGGCTGATAAATGCTACTATGGCACATTAGGTTGTATCCCTCGCCTTGGAAATGACCTTAATTACGCAGTGATACAAACCCTAGCCATGATTAGAAGCCTGCCAATCCCCGTATAAGTCCATGGGTCACCCAGAAAACCCCTGATAACCCCCTCCTGGCAGTCACAACACTGGTAACACATTGGCCATGCCGGACAAGTTCCTGCCTCCGATAACAAGCACATCGTACCAGGGGAGTGGCACTTCGGAAAGGTTCATCAAACATACCACAATGGGTTATCCAACACCTTAACCATTGTTGGCAAGGGTGCATAGCATAGGGAGTGATACCTAACCACATATATACTACATGCCTTCATAATGATACAGTTAGTATGGATTACATGATACCAGAGAGATCTTAGCCACAAAGTGTAACCCATCTCAAAATATAGTCCTAGGTACATGATACCAGAGAGACCTTGGCCATAAAGTGAAACCCAAGACCATTTACCTAATCTAGCATACATATCACAATTGAGTATGGACTACGCAACACCGGCAAGACCTCGGCCACGAAGCGTATCCATTTCCAAATGTAGTCCCAGGGTACACGATACCAGTGAGACCTTGGCCACAAAGTGTAATCAGCGACTACAAGTAACTCTAATGCACATAATCAATGCATGAATGCAATATACATATGGCAATCACGACACCGGTACCACCTCGGCCACGCCAAATTCTGTCTCACACACACACACACACATCCAACAAACGACGATCATGGTATCGGTACCACCTCGGCAACACCAGATCCCGTCATACATCCCATACAATTCATATCATGATTAGAAAATGATAATTATAATTAAACATATAATTCTAACATGTGAGCTATTTAATAAATGATAAACATTCCAAAAATAAACACAGTCCATCCCTCACCTATTTTACAATAGGTCGTGTTTGGGTTCAAGTATGGCCACCGATCGATCAATTAAATTTTGGCTTCAGGGCATGTGCATGTCACTATCCTAGACACAAGGGAATCATACATCAGTATGCGTCAGAAACATCGGGAGGGACCCACACAAGTCACCCCCAAAGTGTACAAACACTGTCTCCCAATGACAGTAATGTCACCGGACACAACCACCGGAAACAGGGTATTTCCACCAGAAATATCAGACATGTTTCTAGTGGAGGTGACAGAGAGCACATTATGCTCCATGTCCACCAGAAATAGACCCAGTGGATCTGGTGGACTGTTTTCGCTAGAGGTACAGGGCAGTCCAATAATTTGAGGTTTTTCAGCTTGGGCCCGATTGTCGGGATTTGTTCTGTGGAGTTTATAGGGGATGTCCCTAGCATCGTTATAATCCAAGAAAATTCCATTTCCATTGAGATGTTTGGGAGATACGTCGATCAGACGATCGAAACCCTAGTTGGTATTTTGGCATTACATGTTATTAGAGCTCATCGAGCTTAGTTCGAGATCGGCAACAACACTGGGAGGGTAGAACACCCATCCTACAACCATAACATGGTGTATACACTAAGAATCCATCCATTCCTAGCTTTTTCTAGGTCGAAATGAAGAGAGTGGCATGGGAGGTTGTACTTACCTCCTGCAGCGATTCTGACAACAAGGCGGTAGCCGGCACCAAGGTAGGCCTTCAATCCCCTTCTCCTTCCTCTTATTCTTCTTCCTTTCCTCTTTCTCCCCTCTCCTACATTGGGCACAAGAGAAATGAGGAAATGAATCCTCATTTCCCAACTTATAACTTAAGTTGGACCTTAGGGTCCGTTTAGTTTGGGCCTCTTTGAACCAATCGGGTTAAAATGAGTTTTGGGACACAAGGACCCACACATTTAGGTCCATAAGGTGTTCACATCAAGAGGAAGGTGTGGAGAACGATTTGAGATCATTCAAACCATTTACGATACGAGTGGCTGGACCCACAGGCGTCTGAACCTCGACAGTAGCCAGTATACCCACCAAAAATAGGCACCGGATTCATGCCTAGTTGCTTCCAATGGCTTGTTTCCGGTGGTCAAGACAACCTACTATCCTGAAAGCTTACTATCCTATGGCTGGCCTTGCACAGGTGGCTACCCTCAGACATGCTCATGCGTGTCAAAAATCAAGTGTCGGGAGTCGGGTCACTTACTGTTTGGGATCAGAAGGTATGAACCCCCTCCAGTTAGACAGGCATGCAATGCACGAACATGTGGGGTCATCCCTACCCCTTCAGCAATGTACAATTATGAGCCAAAACCCAATCGTACTTTCAATCTTCGATTCGAGGCTTGTCATAATAATTTCAAATTAGACCGGATTAGGGTACGGGTGTAACATCCCCCCCCACCTTACAAGAATTTCGTCCTCAAAATTGAACGTACTTAGCAAATCAAACAACCAAGGACAATGCTTCATCATTTCATCTTCTCGCTCCCCGGATGCTTCTTGTTCGAGGTGGTTCATCCATTTCACCTTGACGAAGGAAATAGTGCGGTTACGAAGAACATGCTCCTTTCGGTCAACAATCTTCTCTGGAAACTCCACGTAGGCAATATCCTCGTCTAACTCACGGGGTATGTAAGTGAAGACATAAGTAGGGTCAGGAATGTACTTCCCCAACATAGATACGTGGAAGACATCATGTGTACCTTCCAACTCTGGCGGTAAAGCTATCTATTAAGCCACCAGTCCGATCCTCTTTAGTACATCATACGGTCCCATAAACCTTGGACTGAGCTTCCCCTTCTTACCGAAGCACATCATTCCTTTAACTGAGGAGATCCATAAGAAGACCTTGTCTCCAACACCAAACTCTATATGTTTCCTCCTAACATCTACATAGCTTTTCTTCCTGGACTGGGGTACCTTGATGCTTTCTCTGATCACCTTCACTTTCTCACTAGTAGCCTATATCAAGTCTGGACCCAAAATATGCCACTCAACAACCTCATCCCAATAAAGTGGAGTCTGGCACTTCCTGCCATACTGTGCCTCGAATGGGGACATTCCGATGGTGGCCTGATAACTATTGTTGTAGGAGAACTCAATAAGGAAAATGTGCTCATCCCAACTATAACTCATATCCAAGGAACATACTCGGAGTAGGTCCTCCAATATCTGAATAGTCCTCTCTGATTGACCATCGGTCTGAGGGTGAAAGCTAGTGCTGAAAGCCAACTGTGTGCCCATAGCCTTCTGCACACATGTCCAAAACTTGGAAGTGAACCTGGGATCTCAATTAGAGATGACACTAACTGGTACACCATGCAACCTGATGATGTTATCGACATACAACTTGGCCAACTTGTCCATGAAAAATGTAATCTTGATTGGAATAAAGTGAGCTACCTTGGTCAAGCGGTCCACAACTACCCAAATGGCATCCACACCCTTCTATGTATGAGGTAGGCCCGTGACGAACTCTATGGTATTATTCTCCCATTTTTACTCTGGAATAGGCAGGGACAGCAATAACCCATGAGGCCTCTATCTCTCAGCCTTGACTTTCTAGTATGTGAGGCATCTAAACACATGCGTGGCCACATCATTCTTCATTCCTCTCCACCAATAGGAGCCTTTGAGGTTCTTGTATATTTTAGTGCTGTCGGGGTGAATGGAGTATGGTGAGCTATGTGCCTCTCTCAAAGTCCCTAACAGTCAATCTCGTGCATTCAGTGAGTTCATATTACTAACTAACAAAGTGGAATCATGCAAAATACTCCTCAAACTCAATCTAAATGGGAAGCAATATTGCCTGGCTAACAGTCCTGGATTTTGATTGCTCTCAAACACCAAGAAACCAAATTCAAGACATGGATCAAGAGAAACCAGACACGTTAGCCCCACTGAATCAAAATTTACAAATCCAAATCGGACGAATGATACAAAAATGAGGATTGAGAGAAAGAATATAGGGTTGTGTTGCAATTAAATATTTACCACTTGGAATTGCTAGGGTTTCGCTGAATAAGATCTTCTTGCATGGAGGAAGAGGCACATCAGATCGATGATCAGACACAAGCCCGGTGGTTGGAAATAAATGAAGGGAAATTAGATTAAATTTATTTTACTTATTAGGTGATATATTTAGAGAGAGAGAGAGAGAGAGAGAGAGAGATGAGAGAGCGTAAATGGGAATATACCCAAGGTTTAATTTAAACGCTAGGATCCCGCTCAGAAATCGCTGGTTTGGAATCCTGTCTCATGGACTGGTAAAGGATTCTGATCAGAGGATCAGCAGAAAGAGACCGTCTTGGTTGTAATGTGTTTGACTCTTGACAGCTGCGTGAATGCATGCTAACGAATTGGCATTACTTTTTTTTTTTTTTTTGGAAACGAATTGGCATTACTCCATTCTATTAAAAAAATAACTCCTGATGAAAAATAAATAAATGCATACTCCTAAGAAAATATATATATATATATATATATAAAATAGTAGCATACCACAAATGTTTTTGATATACGGCATACCACCGAAGTTGACCCAAGAAGAACGTCACATGTGGAAAATAAGGGCAAGAAATGGAAACCAGATGTGTGGCTATTGTACCAGTGTCTGTGCCGATGGGGAAGTGCACATAGGTAACATCAAAAGTACATAGGGCGTGGGGATTCACTTCAGATTAACCAATGAGAGGGCATAGGGAACAGGACTAGTGACAACAACAATTGCCTAGCACAATTGGTGAGCTGTAGTGTGCAAAAATCCCATGCTCACTAGGAGTTCTCAAGTTCGAACCTCTTAGCTATTATCTACTTCCCTCCATGCCTATCAAAAAAAAAAAAAAAAAAAAAAGGACCGGTGACGATTCTTTTTCCTGGTATTTTTTACCTTTCATGAAGGGTCAGACGATCATTTTTCCCCTCATTGTGTCTTGGCACAGGAACCATGCAGCCTTTCATGCTTTTTATTTTCTCAAAAAATAATTAGGGAAAAGGAAGCATGAAGGCAACATGGCCTTTGCGCTTAGACATAGAGGGGGCAAAATGATCACCCAACCGTTCATTATTGAAAGGTGAAAATCTCACTCATGATATTTCCATACACACTTATCCATTGAGCCCTCACTGGTGCAAGGCCATGATGCCTTTTAGGGAGCCCCCTTCCAATAATTTATTAGATGAGAATTAGCAAACATATGATGATATTAATACAAATATTAGAGATTTGATATTGAGAATACCCTTCAATGTTCTATTCATTAAATAAGTATTGTTCAATAAATATCCACAGACAATACAGTTTTCTCAAATCACTTATTGGATGCTAATTTCACGCGAGTGAATAAGAATGCTCCCACTCTTGTATAAGTAGGCCCAGTCTTGAGATATGTGGGTCCCATCAACTGGTAATACCATTTGAATCATGGGATTCAGATCCAGCCACCCATGGCTAGCCAGACCAGAGTTATTAAATTCGTCGAATTATTCGCGAATAATTCGCACGAACAGAATTTTTCCGAATTAAACGAAAAAATTCTGACTGAATCCGAATTATAAATAAAATTCTTTAAAAATCGTGCCTTTTTCTAATTAGATTTAAGATTGCGATTATATCGGACCGAACCGTTTTAAACCGAATAATTCGGTTCAAACACACTTTACTAAAAAAAAAAAAAAAAACGAATTACAAAAGCCAAAAAGAGGGTTTCTGAACTTTCGTTTCTTTCTGTTTCTTCCCCCAAACCCTCATCCTCTCCATCTCCGAGACTCCGACCGGCGACTCTGTCAGTCACTTGATGTCTCTTCCAATCCATGTCTCCGGTGACTTCGTGAGTTCGAGGGTAGGTGACTCGTGAGTTGAGATTTGAGACCCTCTAGTTTCTCCAGCTTCCACTGCCCAACCTGGAAATCCAGAATGTCTGCGTAGTCACCACTCACCAGCCGTGTAAATGCCGACCCTCTGTGCTACAGCGGAGAAATTATCGAATAGATTGGGATCTTGGCCGTCATACAGCCTTACTCGCCCTACTGGTGGGGATTAACAGTGGGTGGACTTTTGGCCACCGGCGCCCACGGCAGCTCCTTGTGGGGGAAGGGAAGTGCTGTCCATGACTATGTCGTCGGATTTCGAATCGTCACCCCCACGGGACCTAATGACAACTACGCTAAGCTCCGAGTAATCGATACTACTCAACCTGATGATCTTAGTGCCACACAAGTGTCCTTCGGAGTACTTGGTGTCATCTCTCAGGTGAGCATTGCAAAATTATAAGTCTTTGTTTGGGTACCAATCTTGAGTTTCTTTGTTTGTTTTTTCAACGAGTAGATGATACAGAATTTTTCTGCAGAACTTAACGTCACTGTAGCATTTGTTCATCATTCCCTACCTCGTGAGGTCAGGGAGACAGGGACTCAGGGCCAGGGTGCGGCGGCCGACGGGTGCCGAACTGCGTTCTTTGAAAAATTCTGAACATTTTTCCTTCGAGAGGACTGGTTAGTGCTGAACCTGTTATCCCAACTTTACTGTTGTTTGCACCTGTTGTTTTGAACCTGTTGTTTCTTCTATTGAAAGATGGTAGTAGAAATCTCTGTCTGTTTACTGTTGTTTCTTCTATTGAAAGATGGCAGTAAATGCAAGATAATTTACTGTTGTTTGCACCTGTTGCACTTCTCTCTATTTGCATTCTTGTGCTTTCCCTTTGCCAGTACAAACTGGGTGAATCTAGTAATATCTCCATGCCATTGTACAAAAAATAGGGGCAGATTGAATGTGGCATAGGGGCTGGGTCTACTATTTTGACAGCTTTGGGTTGGAAAATTAAAGGAAAGAATGCAATTTTGAGTGAAGAGCTGTTTGATGCTTATTTTTCTCTGTTGATTGTATTTTACCTTTGGTCATGCATTGTAAAAGGCTATGCATGTTAGTGGGACTTGAAAACTTGATTCTTTAATTATTCAGAGGCTATTTGCTTATGTAATGTAGTTATTAATATCATATGTATTTGTTTGTTTATATGAAATGATTTATGTTGTTTTTTTTTTTTTTGTTTCAACTTTTAACAAATAGGAAAAATGGGAAGACAAAAAGAAAAGTTTTGGCAACATGCTGAGCAACTTGATAGTTCACATTTCAAATGCAAATTTTGTGAAAAACAAGTTTATGGAGGGGTCACTCGACTCAAGTATCATTTAGCTAAGGTTAGTGGTCATGATGTTGCCTCTTGTGAGAAAGTATCAGATGATGTCCAAGCAGAAGCTCTTCTTGCTATTAATTCTGAATCAAGTAGCAAAAAGCGGAAGAGTTGTACCAGTGGTGAGAGTATAGTTGGTTCTTCTCCTTTAGTTATAACTAGTCAAAGGCAGTCCACAATGGAGGAAATGATCCCTAAGATGGACAAATCAACTTGGGAGAAATCTCTTCGTGATCTTTTTATTAAAAATAACATTTCTTTCAATGTTGTTCAATCGGATGCTTTCATCAATTTTGTGAAGTGCACAGCCCGTTATGGTCCTAGTGTTCCTATTCCAAGTTATGGAACCCTTCGTGGAAGAATAATTCCTGAAGCAAGAAAGGATCTTGAAAAATATGCTGAAGAAGTAAAATTTTCTTGGAAGCAAACTGGTTGTACATTCATGTCTGATTCATGGACTGACTTGAAGAAGCGGTCTTTTCTTAATGTGATTGCTTATTCCCCAGGTGGTGCTCTCTTTTTGAAGTCAGAGGAGTGTTCTCATGCTAAATTGACTGCTTTTTATATATTTGATATTCTTGAGAAAGAGATTGAAAGTCTTGGCCCAAATTTAGTGGTTCAGCTAATTTCAGACAATGCATCCAATTATTCAAGTGCACTTGATATGCTTACTAGAAAGTATCGTTGGTTGTTTAAGACTCGATGTGCAACCCATGGTATCAATCTAATGTTGAAGGATATCTATGAAAAGGTTTTTTGGGTTCAAGAAATTTTTGATGAGGCGAAAAGAATTATTGACTACTTGTACAAGTCAATAATTGTCTTACAGTTGATGAGGAGTTTCACAAACAAGGATCTAAAATATCCTTGCAAAACTAGATTTGCTTCAAACATTTTAATGCTTTAGTCAATTGTTGAAGTGGAAGAGAAGCTTAGACTCCTAGTTGCATCAGCTGAGTGGAGGAGTCTAAGAAATTCGAGATCTTTAGAAGCAGAACGAGTAGTGGACACCATTCAAAGGGAGTCGTTTTGGAATGATTCAAAAGAGATTTTGAGATTTATGGAACCAATCATTCGAGTTCTCCGTTTGGTTGATGGTGATGGAGCTACATCAGGGTATTTGTATGAAGCAATGGAAAGAGCAAGAGAGGTATTGGAGAAGCATTATGAGGAAAACCACCGGTATGACCAAATTTTGAAAATCTTTGATAAGAGAAGAGATGAAAATATTTTGGGAATCATTCACTATGCAGCTGCTGTTTTCAACCCCACTTATTTTTTTAGTGAAAGATTCAAAAAGATTCCTCAAATGAAAGATGCAACAGATTTCATTGGTGAAACAGTGGTTCCACAAGATGAGAGGAGAGAATATTATGGACAGCTGGCAGTATACCACATGAATTCTAGCACTCTTTTTACTCCCAGTGCCAAGATGATGATGGAAACTAGTCATCCTCGTAAGTGTAATAATTATTTTCTTTTTAAAATTTTTAGTTTATTGTTTCTTATGTAAAGATTACTTGTCTTTTAAAATTTTTTATTTATATATATATATATATATATATTTTTTTGCCAATGACAGGGGTTTGGTGGCATATACAAGGTGATGCTATTCCTATATTACAGAAGTATGCCATTCGAATATTGAGCCAACCATGTAGTTCTTCAGCTTGTGAGAGAAATTGGAGTGCCTGGGATGCAGCACAAACCAAAAGGAGGAATAGATTGTCAGCAACAATGTTAGATGATTTAGTCTATGTGAGAATGAATTCGTTGATGATGGAAAAAAGGGGTGAACTTGAACAGAAAAACATGTTACCCATTAATCTTGACAATATTAGTGTCAATGATTTTGATCAGCGCATTGAGGACGTTGATAAAGAGTTAGAGAGATTGTTGGATGATGTGGATGATAGCATTGCTGAAGACTTGATATTTGGTGCAAGTGCTAGTTTTACTGAGAGCGAGACTCAACCCCCAGATAGTATATAATGATTTAGTTGAGTACTTAAGTTATGGTGATGTAATAATTATTGTTATGCTTTTGTGGATGTTTTGCTTTATTTAGAATAGCTTTTCCTTTTAAGCATGAATGATGGAATTATGTGAGTCATGGACTCATGGATTGAATGAAGTCATTTTGAACTTTTATGTCCCTACAGGATAATTGGTAGAAGCATTAAAAATGCATTAGAAATTGAATTACTGTAACCATTGCTTTCATCACTCAATGACAACTTTTTTCTAGTTTTTTTACTGTATTGTATATTTGAACTACAATAATTTTCTCTTCTTAGGTGTACATATCAAGTTAATTACTTAATAAATAAAATAGATACAATAAATAATAAAAAATAACATCCGAATTTTTTGCCCGACTTTTATTTTGGTACTCGAATAATTCTCGAATCCGAATCCGAATCCGATTTTTATTTTGTCCGCTTTTTTGACCGCTTTTTTGACCGAACCCTTAAATTAACCAAACGAATTATTCCGAATAATTCTTCGGCCGAATAATTCCCGAATCCGAATTTGCTAACTATGAGCCAGACACAAAGTAGGAGAGAGAAAGTGAAACAAGAGAGAGAAATAGAGGATTTCACTTCTCTCTCTTGTTTTGTATTTACTTGGTCCCTCTCTGGCCACCTCTGGCTGGAGAGGATCTACATCGTGAATCTTGACCCCTAGAAGGTTCATTATTTGTTTACCCAACAAAAAAAAGTTCATTATTTGAGTGTTGGCTAGGGCAAGATCCATGGGACCACTGCATGGTGTGGTCCTTGCGGTTATCATATTAGGTACGCATTGGACAAATATTTTCAAACTTTATAATTCTTTTTATGAAAAAAAAAGTATACAAAATAACATCCATAATGTCCAGTGATACTATCAACTTTCGACTAAAAACAAATAGAGGTTGTCAACCTTAACTTCTCTCCTCTAGATTTCGTAGAGAGATTATGGGCTAAGATAGCAACACTTCTTGACAATTTCTTAATTACAAATTGTTAACGTAAAAATATGCAATCAACAAGAAACATGTCAAATGAACTGAGCAGGCGACATAGCCAAGATATATATGGGACCAACTAACTGGCCTAAGCCTTACAGGATCATCCACCCAACCTAAAGCAAACGCCTAGATCAAAAGCTGATAGGCCAATGTCCCAAAAGGACTTTAGCGATGGATCATTCTCACCTAGATATGCCCTAAAGCGCTTACCAAGCCTAGTTCGTGGGCCACAAGATAGACAATCCTAGTACGAAAAGGACTCTCACTAGAATATCGAATCTTCCTTATAAGGAAGTGTATCTCACCATATCCCCTGGGATATGACCAAAACAAGTTCTCATAACGACAACATCCTCAATATTCACTTTCTTGTTACAATTCTTGCTATGATCAGACTGCTACCAGCATTAGGAAGCTCCAAAGTGGAACTCTCGCTTCAATGGTCACCACCTTCAACTATAAATACACAAGTAAACCTCTTTCTAGAGGACCGATCTTTTTCCATTCTTATTGGAATTATTAGTTTGCTAAGAGAACTGACTTAGGATCGAAGAGCCCCCTGCCACATTAGCATGGCGCTTACTCTATGTGCAAGACTCAAAAACAACCTAGGACGATTTCTTTTCGCAACATAAATGAACATAGCCTTTAATAAAATAGTTAATATCAAATAATATATGAAATCATTCTTACAACCACATGACCTCATCAGACTTCTGCGGGAAAAAAAAAGGGTACCTCATTAGACTTCTAAAGCATCTGGGTCTACTGTTTCATATCAATCTAAGATTCCATGTTTTTGCCACCTAATAGCAACACTCCTTTGATCCCTTTGAGAAATGAGAAGCCCCTTTTCGCACTTCCTGTTGTACCCTAGTTTAGCCCTACAATAGAGAAAGAAGTAGTAATCGGTAGCAAATTAACAATGTGGGAATGGTGGAGGCAAGGGAGATAATTACATATATGAAATCCATCAAGAGATGTTCTGCCACTATATATAACAGAATATAAATAGATTTTTTTTTAAGACGACAACCTGATTCCTATGGATCCAAATCACATACAATGAGAGAAAATAATGCTGAAAAACCATTCATGATCAAGAGCCAACAAAGTACCATCAATTAATATGGAAAAAGAGATTAAAATGGGAGACACTAGCAAACCTTTAGTTTTCAAACCTAAAGCACCTGTAGCCCAAATTCCTTTCGAGAAATCACATGAAAAGAAATATATTGCATAACATCTCAGCTTCTTTTTTACAAAAAACCAACATCATCTATACACACAACCTATGACACTTTAGTTTATTCTAACACACTTCCTATGTCCAGAGGAAGAATCAGAAGAGAGGAAGGCTACATTGGGATGGTTGGCAGTCGTAGAGTGTCTGGAAGACAGAGATGACCCGACCTTCCAATGCTCAGGCTGCCAGCACTACTGGAAAATTTCCAAGAAACATGGGCAAAAAGGTAATATTATATAGGAATTGCATGGTGTAACTTAGATAAGGAGAAGGGCCTCAAGTTTGGGCCAGACAGCAGCAATTGGAGGGTCCCAATCAGCTGTCCAATGGAGTTGACAGAACCCTGAAAAATGACTTTTTACTATGTGAGGCGCATACCTCTGCAGCATTGTTCCCCACCCTTGCACCATGTGAAGAGGCATGTTTAGGGACTATAACCCATATTTTATATCAATGGGCAGTGATATACAAATAAAGTTACAAATTAATATTGTAATAGGTTGCAATAGGTGACTTAATAAGGTAATAGCCAAACAGACCCTTGGGTTTGATTTAGTTGTACCATATAAGCTATATGGCAGCAGAACTCATTCACCTTAATCGAATTTTTCTGCTACTATGGTAAGGAGAAGAAGAAGGAGGAGAAGAGGAGAAGAGGAGAAGAAGAAGAAAGGAGAAGGAAATAAGGGAAGAGGAGGAAATAGAGATGGAGCTACTGCACCGCAGGCAGCTTTTGGACAGTACTATACCTAGGTAAGTGCTACTACCAAGTACAGTAGGAGAAATCAGTTGGTTCAACTGAATTGGTAGTTAGATTGCAACCCATGGTTACAACCCTAATTAATGGACTAACGTAGGGGAAATATTTCAATCCTACATATTTAATTAAATTTATGTTTAAATTCTAATTTTTTTTGTAGAATTGGGTGTACAGGCCTGGGTTCAACTAATTGGATCTTAGAGTTGGTCAGTATGAGGCCTAAACCCTACCTTCAGACCTATTTCATAAGGGCAGAGCAAGGGAATGAAGAATTTAACTAAATTCTGAGTCTGTAGTATATAGCAGCAGCCTTGGTAGAATTGGATTCTACATAAAAATAGCACCGGTAGGTCCGAACGACCAGCCTGTGGCTACTAGGCTGACTTGCCGATGGGGTTTCTAGAACCTATAATGGAACTGATGTGGCCAGTGGATCCCATGTTCATGGGTGGGGCCTGTTAACACATATTTTCAGTCAACTGAGTCCCTATTGGGGAAGGGGTTATGATGGGGCTCCATAATCTAGAATGGCTGCTAATGTGGCGAGAGGGTATCCTATCCTGAAGTAGGGCTTGTTACATCACTTATCAGAAAAAAAAAAGACATGTTTTTGGTAAATTGGCTCTATTAAAGGAAGGTTTGCAATACGAGGGATTGCATGATGGAAATCTAGGCAAGTTCGAGACATTGAGCTTTTAAATTTAGAATGGAAAGGTTAAGGCAGTAGGGTTATGTATTAATATATCTATACATAGTGTGCAATTAGGAACTAAAATCATCAGTGAGGACGTAAATCTAATTTTGGGGATTTATCGCACTATTAATTCGAGAGACAAGGTGAGTGGGTGTTGATTTTATTTTACAGAGTAATCTTTTATTTTAATTTATGCTTGTCACCCAAGCATTGTGAATGTCGTATTATATTTATCTGTTATTGGTATTGTGGAATTGTGTACCTGACACACCGTGGAACTAAAAAATGAAAAAGTAAAATAGGTAAGACAGGGCATGTGTGTGCCCAGTGATTACTTGCATGCTTGTGTGTATGGTTAGTAATCTCACATCCTGCGTGCTATAACCCCTTGTCAGTAGGGGTGAGGTACTGACTAATCCCACCTCGTGGTGTCCTGATTAGCAATACACTTTCAGGGTATGACGTACTGTATCTAGAGACGGATTGCAGTAGGGTTTGACGTACTGTACACTAGACTGCCGGGGTTATTAACCTAGGGGTTAGCCGGGGGTTCGAGATTCTTTTTAGGACTGGCTAACTCTTGCTTGCATCTAACTTGTATCTTTGGAGCCTAACGTACTGGGAAAGGTGATACCGCCTATGTTACGTAGCACTATACCATTTCTACGGACTAGGAAGTAGTGTAATTAAATGAATCCATGAGCATTATATAAGGTGAAGAGCATGCATTGCATCATTTGTACTGTGTTTGCTTGCTTGCCTCCACCCCCTCACTGAGCATGTCATGCTCACCCCATTTTATTTCCACTTATTTTGATGACGGGACCAGTATTTTGCTGGCTATCGGTGCTGATCCGACGGGAGTGGCCTTGGACTTTCTAGCTTGTATTCCAGAGACAAAGTCAGAGCATGGACCCAATTATAGGTGTGACGATTGTGCCTTAAGAGGCTGGACCCACTGAGTGATAGTACACATATCATAAATATTCTTTTGTGTAAATATTTCGTTGTGTAAAATATACTTTGATGTAATATATTAATACTAATGTTCTAATCAATATGTAAATATTTCTGGAGATGGATTGAGAATCACTTGAAGTTGTAAATTATAATTCTATCATGTAGTAGACACTGGGATATGTATACATGTTGGACTGATTATGTACATGATTTTAGTTATTGTGGTGTTATGGTTACTTATTTCCTAGCTTTGTGATCTTGGGGAGTCAAGTTGACTAGTTAGGGTAAGGTGTCCAGTGTCGCATACCTTTGCTAGATAGGGTGTGACACAACCTCTGAGAGAGTAGAGCTTTGATGGGTAGTCCATTATGCCATAGTTTCCAAACAATGACTTTGAGCTTAATTAGGATAAATTTGAAGTTTCCAAAAGAAATTCCCACCAAATATATGTAATTTCTCTTTCATTTGTATTACATAAAAAAACCCACCAAATAAATGTATTCATCGTAGGATTTTGTAAACAATGTGCTAATCCCGAGTTGACACTGAGGGGTGAACAATGTCTATAAAATCCTTCCCGAGATGTCTATTTGAAGCTACCATGTATTTTTTTCAACACACACAATCATATGTTTGTCCACCTTGCACCACTCAGTGCTCAGGTCTACCAAACCAGCACTAAAATCACGTGGTGAATTCACCTTAACTGTCAAAACCTATCCTGAATTGATGAAAACAAATCAAACCGAATCAAAACAAATTGGATTATGTTTCAGACTAATCTTTTGTGATATTAAACCAAATTGGACCATACCAAAACCGATATGCACTGAACTAAACTTAAAAAATGGATTGAAACCGGTATAACCAATAAGAGACTGACACCAACCTGAAACTCCTCAAAAGCACACTTTTTTCTCCACACTTTTACATATAAATTCAGACCGAACCAATAAGAGAAACTGAAATCAAATCGAAACCGAATCAAAATTGATGCAGCCTTGTCGGTTCATATTTTGATTTCACTTAATTCTCATACTGAAAATGGTCCAAACCAACTGATTGACACCCCCTTTTTTAAGAGAAATTTATGGTGACCTCCCTTGAAGAATACCTTAATTATATGAAGAGTCTAAGACCATCCCCCCTTATTCCATAAATTACACTGATCTTCCATACTATTGAAAATTAATTATATATGTACCCATTATGTTAGTCAAAAATTGTTAAGTAGTGACATCAAGTGGTTGAACTTTTTTAAAGATAAAAATACCCTTTCTTTGTGAACTACCTATTCTACCCTTTCAACCCAAACCCAAAATTATCTACCCCTTTTTTTCTTCACCAACCACCGAAGAACCATAACTATCTATAATCTTCCGCTACGAACTATCACTCCGCTGACAAATCGACAATGGCCTAGGAACCCCAAATACATGATAATATAAGTGATTACCCTTCTATACCATTTTCCATGAATAAGTTGTTGTCTCTGAGTTTCAACTAAAAATGACTAAATTTGCTTCAACTTTGATTGTTATTCTTTTACCTAGTGTGATTCCTTTTGCTTCTCATAATGGAGTGGTTGTAGATGTGTGGATAATTAGAGCAACGTGGAAAATGGGAAAAATGTATACACATTGAGACCTCTTCCTAGTGAGAAGAGAGTATAATGTCTTGATCCTTGATTCTCATACAAATTACATTGTAGAGAAGGCCAAAGAAGAAAGAATCAAGATTGACTCCTTTACACAAATATCAAGGTGGAGTTGGTTAGTCCCACCTCAGTTATGAGTGGAGATACCCTTTCCTTTTATAGCTATGAACCCCTCATCTTACCAAATCAATATTTTGAGATGAAAAATTTACATGTAGTGGATTCTTTTGGTTTTGTTTGATTATGTCCTCCCCTTTATAATTATGTCCATATGTAAGGTGGTTTCGACCCACCTACACGTGACGGGGAGTGTTAATCTCACATTGATATGTATGTTTGTGAACACCTCCTCTTATCATATCAATCTTTTGAGATGGAAATTTACAGAGCTCTTCATTTAACGGGTCATCCATGGGAAGTTGTTCCCTTCAAGCATCCAAGCACATTTGATACATTGCCCATCAACCCTGCAAAGAAATATGAAATAATAATTGATCTTAGAAGCTTCACTGATGGGCAATTGTTCTATCATAACACAAGACTAGCAAGGAAGAGATGGTACCTTCTATATGGCCCTCCTAATATAGAGAAGTAAAGAATGATTGAAATGACAGCTAATTTATTGGGTTATGATCATAGTTAGCAAAAACAGGAATGGCAAAAAAAGAGAAACGGATGGTACGGATTTTAAACATGTAGATTTCAAATAAAAGGGACCAAAAAAGAAAACTGGTAGTATACTCATATAAATTAAGGAATTATTACAAGAATACTTGCATCTAATGTTCAAACTAACTATAATATCCAACATGAATACATATATATCACATGTCTCATAAGTTCTAAGATACCATTTAATATCTTCCAACACCAATTCTAAATTCATACAGCACACATTTCCAAAGTCTTATTGAGCAATGTGGCTTGACTATGATATTGTTCATTATTGTCAATGTAGTAGTCAACGCACTCTCAGAGTGATGTACGTTCAATTAGAGTTGGGAGTCAGCACTTTGGAATCACGTTTCAGCAATCACATTAGTTTATAGCTCATTACGGGGTACATACGTTGAATTTGAGTTGAAGGTGTTACCATGCGAAATATGAGTCATTGAGTTAGCTTCAAGTTGGTGAAAGAATTATGTCAATTGGAGTTTGTGAGAGAGAGATATGGTCAATTAAATAAACATTATGCACTTTAAAAGTACACAAAAAAGGGAACGTGTTTTTTTTTAAAGTAACACAGAGATTTATTAAGCAAAATCCTAGTTACATGCCGAGGTCTTCGAAGCACAAAGATGGAGTAACCAAGGAGTGGAGTGACGTCACAACATCCTACACCGGACGGATGTGCCTCTCCTAGCAAGGGTGTCAGCAATGCATTAGCAGCCCTTGGAATATGAGTGAAGATACACTCAATTGGGTAGATATCCATCGGCACATCACTTAGAGGATTCTTTAGCATGTTGATGGTCTCAGCATTATCCGATTCAACTTTGACCTGAAAATGCCCTTTTGCTATAGCACTTATGATTCTTGACCGAATAGCCTCTGATTCCCCAACCAGAATAGAGGACATGGTCGTTGGTTCTGAACATGTGAAAAGAGGACAACTGTTTGAGTCTTGAATAATAAAGCCTAGACCCCCTCTCCCTTCGTCTTTGAGAAAGGAGGCATCCGTGTTGATTTTGACGCAACCAACCGGAGGAGGAACCCATGATAATTGGGTAGTTGGAGTAATCATGGGATTGCAGCCTAGAGATCGGCTGTACTCATTCCAGAGATCTTCTGCCATAGCATAAACTTCACATAGAGATCTATCAACATTCTTAAAATTCAGCTCATTTCTTGCAAGCCATATAGACCAGCAAATAAATGAACACATACTGAAGCTCTTTTTACCCTGGGCTTTTTATCACATAAACTAAGATCATACCAATATTGTGTCCAGGAGTAGATTAAGGTAAAGTCATCACCTGGAATTCTGTGAGTGAGCGAAGACCCGAACCATACTGCTTTGGCAAAGGGACAATGCATAATTATATGGTCTATGGATTCCAACTCCTGGCCGCATCTGATACATGATGGATCAATAGGAGCTTGGCAGGTGTGGAGCCCTTCCCCTGAGGCTAATCCATTAGCGCACATCCTCCAAAGGAAGGAACAGATTTTGGGGAGAGTGGGGCACTTCCAGATGAAATTCCAAATATGACTTGGAATAGAATATTTCTCCTTCTAGAGTTCCTGGATGAGGAAGGCTTACACTCTTCTTTCTCTTCTTGTTGATTTGATAGTAAGTGGTAAGCCGATTTCACTGAGAATGAACTAGATATAGAGACACCCCATTTAAGAGTGTCCAGACTAGGGATAACACCCAACTTGATTTTGGAAATTTCTTTGGCATCTAGGGGAAAGAACCATCTATTCAAGAGATATGATTTCCAAATTCTATTTTCAGAGTATGAGGTCTGATACCCAAAACAAAGGGCAGCCAGGCACAGCCTCATGTTTAAGCTTGAAGTTAGGCAAAGACGGTACCCACTTGTCTCCCTATATGCGAACTAAATCCCCCCTTCCAATAGACCAGATGAGGTAGTCCAAAAGAACATTTCTCCCATGAATAATACTCCTCCAGGCCCATGATGGCCGATGACCAAGATGGGTGGATAAAAAAAATCAGTTATAGGGAAGTAGATTGCCTTCATTTTTTTACTCAGCCACAAATCAGGATTTGCCCAAATTCTCCAAGCTACTTTAGCAAGTAAGGTTGCATTCTGCAGCCAAGGGTGTTTGAATCGCAGCCCCCCTTTCGATTTAGATCTACACAATCTGTTCCACAAGATCCATTGGATTTTTTTTATCTTCACCGCCTTGACCCGAGAAGAAATTAGTAGAAGCTTTCCTAATAAACTCATGGTGAATTTGAGGGAAATCACAACAAGTTTCAATCGGTTCCTTCCCTTCGCAAGCTTCAATTGGAAGACTTAGGTTGATCTCATGGAATGGTCATTAATGGCTCATGAGATCACTCTCACACACCATACCTAGGTTTAATTTCATTTTACCCAACTTAGGATTAGGTTAGGGTGTTAGGTCATAGAGGATTTGTTCAAATTCCTAAATCCTAGGGTTTTAGGTAGGGATTTCATAGGGATTTGTCCTTAGACCCAAGGTTGAGTGAATAACTTTGCCAATGTAGGTCTCTTACTCTAATTTCCCTCTCTCATTATGTAGTATTTATGGTTGGGTAAGTGAAATTTGGTTGGGTCTCCATTACTCCCAATAAAGAGTGAAATGGGAAGGAGAGAGAGAGATAGATAGATAGATAGAGATTTATGTGTGTGTGTGGAGAGATGAGCATATGGGCTTACCTCAAGAATGGAGCCCTAGCCTTCCTCCTTCTTTCTCCCCTTCCTTCTATCTATTTTGGTAGGAGAAGAAATGTATGGTAAGAACCCTATTTATAACCACTTAAGTCCCACTAAGGGCTGTTTGGGGAATTAATGGGTTTTTACCCAATACCGGGTTATTCCATTATTTGGCACTAACGGGCCCACCTTATGGTGTCCGGATACGTTAATCTATTCCCTAATAGGTTGTACCAACTATTGAGGGTGGTTTGATGTGCACGGGTGCGAAGATCTGGGTCCTATGGCAAATTAACCCATTTTCGGCTAGTATTCTCACTGGAGGGTGTTCATCGGTGGATGGAGCATCCACCGGTGACCATCAGTCGGTGAAGGCTGAACTGGTCACTTTGTATGGCAATTTCTCCTCTGTTTGAGTGGGGCATTCCCCAGGGTTTCTAGTGTGTGTTAGGTTCAACTGACCTTTCCCTTCGGGTCCGGAATCCCTTCCAATTACTTAAGCATGGGTAGCAGGTGCAAGTGGGGTCACCCTTCCTTCCCTGGCAAAAGACAGATGTAACCCAGTGCTCACTGGTACTGGTGTCCTCTGGCGTCGCACCTAAACATTAAATAGGAAGTTTTAGGGTTCGGGTATAACATTTCCCCCTCTTTACTAGAAATTTCATCCCCGAAATTTGACGTACCTGGTGATCCAAACAACTGAGGATATTTCTTCTTCATTTCCTCCTCACGTTCCCAAGACGCTTCTTGTCTGGAGTGATTCCTCCACTTGACTAGTACATAAGAAATAGTCCGACTGTGGAGAATGTGGTCTCTCCGTTCAATGATTTCTTCTGGCTGTTCTACATACTTTCAATCAGCGTCAAGTTCCAATGGCACATGTGTCAAAATATGAGCTGGATCAGAAATGTACTTCTTGAGCATGGAAACATGAAACACATTATGAGCTCCTTCTAGTTCGGGTGGCATAGCGACCCGGTAAGCTACTGTTCCGACTCGACTCAATATTTCATAAGGTTCCATGTATCGAGGACTTAGCTTTCCCTTATTGCCAAACCTCTTCACTCCTCTCATTGGGGATACTTTTAGAAAAATTTTATCGCCCACCTCAAACTCTAGGTGCTTCTGTTTGACATCCGCATAGTTTTTCTGTCTTAATTGAGCCGCCTTAATTCTCTCCCTGATTACATCCACTTTCTCACAAGTGGCTTGGATCAGTTCCGGGCCTAGGATCCTCCTTTCTCCAACTTCATCCCAATACAAAGGCATTCTGCATTTTTTACCATACTGGGCTTCATAAGGTGCCATGCCTATAGTAGCCTGGTAGCTATTGTTGTAGGAGAACTCTATGAGTGACAAGTGCTCATCCCAGCTATAGCTCATATCCAACACACAAGCCCGCAACATATCCTCTAGGGTATGTATAGTCCTCTCTGATGCCCATCTGTCTGTGGATGGAATGCCATGCTGAAATTTAGTTGTGTCCCCATTGCTATCTGTAGACATTTCCAGAAGTTGGAGGTCAATCTGGCATCACAGCCAGAGACAATGCTTGTTGGTACCCCATGTAATCAGACAATATTGTCAACATACAGTTGAGCCAAATTTTCCATGGAGTAAGTAATATTCATAGGGATGAAGTGGGCCACCTTGGTCAGTCGGTCTACAATTACCTAGATGGTGTCATTCCCTTTCTGAGTACATGGCAGTCCTGTGACAAAATCCATGGTAATGTTTTCCCATTTCCATTCTGGTATGGGTAGGGGTTGTAATAATCCATGTGGCCTTTGCCTTTCTGCTTTAATCTGTTGACAATTCAAGCATCTGGCTACATGGGTGGCTACGTCAGTTTTCATGCCACACCACCAAAGTACTACCTGGATGGATGGAGTAGGGTGAACTGTGAGCTTCTTTCAATATTAATTCCCTCATCTCTTCATCCTTTGGTACGCAAAGTCTTTCTTTGAACTTGAGGACCCCATCTTCAATCAACTTGAAATTTAAATCTTTTTGTCGTCCTTTGATATCGCTTACTATTTTCTGAAGATCCTCATCTAGTGCTTGGGAGACTTGGATTTTCTCCACTAACGATGGTTGTATCATAAGTGCGGCCAAGGTCACTGTCGCCTCATTCATTAGTAGTTCCAAATCCATTCTTCTAGCTTCCTCAATCAACTGTTCATTCATAGTCAAGGCTGCTAGGGATAGAGTCTGAGTCTTCCTGCTCAATGTATCAGCCACTACATTTGCTTTCCCCGGATGGTAATGGATGGTGCAGTCATAATCCTTCATTAGTTCCAACCATCTTCTTTGTCTCATATTCAGTTCCTTTTGGGTGAAAAAGTATTTCAAACTCTTATGATCGTTGTAGATCTCACTCTTTTCCTCATATAAATAATGCCACCAGATCTTTAAAGCAAAAATGATCACTGCTAACTGCAAGTCATGAGTGGGTTAATTCTTTTCATAGTCCTTCAGCTGTCGAGATGCATATGCTACAACCTTGCCATTTTGCATCAACACACAACCTCAGCCCAACTTGGATGCATCACTATATACTACCATTCCAGCGTTGCCTTCTGGAATAGTGAGTACTGGAGTTGTTATTTATTTCCGCTTCAATTCCTGGAAACTTTCTTCACATTCCTTAGACCATTCAAATTTCACTCCCTTCCGTGTTAGTCGAGTCATAGGTCCAGAAATGTGTGAGAAATTTTCAATGAACCTTCTGTAGTACCCTGCTAACCCCAGGAAACTACGAATTTCACCTACATTCTTAGGTGCCTCCCATTCTACCACAGCATTTACCTTTCCAGGATCAACTTCAATGCCCTTCTCTGAGACAACATGCCCTAAGAAATGCACTTGTGTAAGCCAAAACTCACATTTACTGAATTTAGCATACAACTGCTTCTCTCTTAATCTCTGAAGGGTAAATCTCAAATGGGTAGCATGTTCCTCCCGGCTCTTCGAATAGATCAAAATGTCGTCAATGAACACGATGCGAATTTGTCTAACATATTGTGGAATACTCTATTCATCAACTCTATGAACATTGCAGGGGCATTGGTTAGTCCAAATGGCATAACTAGGAACTCATAGTGTCCATAACGGGTCCTGAAAGCTGTCTTCCTGATGTCACCCTCTCTGATCTTGAGTTGATGATAACTAGATCTAAGGTCAATTTTGGAGAAAATGGTTGCACATTGCAATTGATCAAAGAGATCATCGATTCTAGGCAACGGATACCTATTCTTGATAGTTAGCTTATTGAGTTCCCTGTAATCTATGCACATTCTCATACTCCCATCCTTCTTCCTAACAAAGAGTACCGGTGCACCCCATGGGGGCACACTAGGTCGAATGAACCCTTTCTCCAATAAATATTGTAATTGTTCCTTCAACTCCTTCAGTTCTGAAAGTGCCATCCTATATGGAGCTTTTGATATAGGTGTTGCCCCAGGGATCAGATCAATCGTGAATTTAGTCTCTCGGTCCGGGGGTAGTCCAGGTAATTCGTTAGGAAAGATGTTTGAGAATTCTCCCACTACTTCTATTTCCTCTACCAACTTGCTTTCCTTAGCTGTGTCAATCACAGATGCCAAATAAGCCTCACATCCTTGCTCTAGTAATCTTCTCACTTCAAGTGCAGATATCACTAGTCTCTTGGACTTTTTGACTTTTCTCCCTTGGTAAACAAACTCACCTCCTTCTCAAAGTTTGAATACAATTTTCTTCTCAGCACATAAAACACATGCCCTATAGGTAGATAACCAATCCATACCTAAGATAACATCGAAGTCACGCATCTCTAATTTAATCAAATGGGCAATCATGTCCCATCCACAGACTTGAATAAGACACGGCTCATAAATCTCCTCTAATCCAACCTCACTCCTAGTTGGTGTGCTAACTACTAACTTGTGTGTTAACATTTTTGGCTTGATATTCATCTTAGCGGAAAAAGTGGGGGATACAAATGAATGTGATGCACTAGTATTAAAACAAAACATATGCAGGGGTCATCGATATCAACAAGGCACCTGTGACCACTCCAGGCAATGCTTTCGCTTCCTCAATAGTCAGTGCAAACACTTTCCCTTGCAGTCTAGCTCCCTGTGGTGCCTGAGCCGAACGGGTGGCGGATAATGGCTGCACTGATCTGGTTGGTCCTACATATGGGTCACCTGGTCTCCTCTGTGAGCAATTCTTTGCAAAGTGACCTGTTTGCTGACAGACAAAACACCTTAAGGGGACCGTCTGAGACTGTGCTACCATGGGTCTAGGTGGTGGTGGTGCTTGTCCTGTTTCTGGTCTTCTATACTGACCTGAGGCTGCACTAGAATATGTCCCCTTACCAAACCTGCTAGGTGCCACTATCCACTTCCCTTGGATGGCATGATAGTTCTCTCTTTGTTTAACCTCAATGGATTTGGCAGCCTGAACCACCTGGGCATAACTGTGGAGGTACTGAGCCACTAACACAGCCCCTATAACGGGTCTTAACCCTTTCTCAAATCTCTTCGCCTTTGCCTGATCCCCCTTCAAATGCTCAGGTGCGAAGAAGAACAACTTCTCAAAACCTTGTTGATATTCCAATACAGAGTTGGACCCTAATGATGGTAGTGATGCTGAGGGGGTGCCGGTAATGGTCCCTATAAGAGGTGACCAGGATATGGATATGGAAAACGACGAGGAGGTCGAGGAGAGCGAGGAAGATGGGGAGGATAGTGAAGATGATGGACCTCCATTGCGTCAAGGCCGTAGGGTAACTACCCCACCTCCTCCTTACACTTCAGCTCAATATGCCAGTGGCACTTATTCTTCGACAGCACCATGTGATGCAATAGGTTGGGATCGGGTGATGCAAGCTATGGAAATAGGTTTTCCAGGTCTGAATACCCGTCTGGACAACATTGATGACAGGGTCAGTCATCTAGAGGTATGGACCCGTAGGTGGGACACTTACTTTGGGCTAGCAGATACTACTCCTGTTTCTTCGGTACCACCCAGTGATCCACCCCAGCTGTAGTTTCAATCTTGTTCTTAGGATTGTGATCCTATTATGTTTTATTTGGTGCTATTAGTGTTATTAACATGAGAGTTTTTCAGCAGGTAGTTATCGTCTATGTAATTTGCTCCTAATTAAGTCTTGTATTCTCCTCCCTCAAAGTTGTAAGCTGAATTTGTTATTAATGAAATTATTAGTATTATCGGCTTCTATCTTTAACTTGTCTCCTATGTGTGAACTATGATTTATGTACTTATCTTTAAGCTTTTATTTATAACCTAATCACCAGTAGTCCTAACATTTCATAAGTTTATGACTTAAAGTAGAGTATTGTGCTCTGATACCACTCGTTGTCACACCCTGCCTCCACTCACCTGAAGGCTGGCGATATGGACACGCACATGTGTCCACCATCCATCCAGGATCCACGATGCAGTACTTTAAGTTCATAAGATTATGAAATGAATTCTAAAATCACATACTTATAATATAAACAAAATATATATCAACTGGTGATTTCTATTGATATTTACCATATTTACACAAAAGAATGTTTTCACATCTTAATCATAATTACAGTTATGCCTCCATAGGGCTACATCTGTTAAGTACAAAAAGAATAAAAAATAGAAGATGATACTCCCATCCTCAGAGTGCTCCAAATGCACAATCATCGCACACGCATCCATCCTCGTGCGTAACCAGCTCCTCATCCCAGAGGTCACCTCCATAGAGAGCCGGGACCTCGATTACAATTTTCAAAGAATTTCCTGAATCAACATCTAAAAATGGGCAACAACAGGGGGTGAGCTTCCACGAAGCCCAGTAAGGGTAACACACATAAGCAATCATGACAATCTAAGAAAATGCAACAGTATGAATATTCATGCCCAACCACATCAATATGAATGCAATTATGTGAGTGCAATGACATTATCAAGCAACAATTTCTAAGTCCAAAGGGGTATAAGTGCTACTACAATGTAGGTGTTATCCCCAGTCATGAATGTACGTTATCAGTCCCTAGGGATACTAGTTAGTTGCGAGTAAGGAGCGTGTCGGTTCTGAACCACATCGTTACCCGGTAAACCCCTATTAATAACCCTCCCATGATACCACTACATCGAATCCAACATCGCATATAGGGTGTACCTGTCACTGAATCAAACATCGTGTGAGGGTCTGTCGTGACGCTGGTATCTTTGCACCTCAGTCATCGAAAATCGTCCCCAACCATGGACAGTCGGACGAGAGGATTAGCCAATACGTAAACCCCTATTGGCAAGGGTTGTAGCACCAGGGTGGTTATCCTAGCCCAATGCATTCTAATATGCCACAACACAATTCAATCACACTCACACACACCTTGAGCATGCAGTGCCGCCGGCACCAACCATTGGCCACCCTGCACCCCAGTCACACACACAGACATAGACACACACACACACCCTAAGCATATAGTACCGTCAGCAACAACCATTGGCCACCCTGCACCCCAGTCACACACCCACACGCACACATGCACCCTGAGCATGCAGTGCCATCGACACCAACCGTTGGCCACCCTGCACCCCAATCACACACACACACGCACACATGCACAATCATAATCCACATTCTCATGCCACATCAACGTCATATATAAGGAATAATATAATAATATGCAAAATGATAAAATTCATTCACATATGCATTATGATGCAAGCATTCCATAAAAACACATAAAATCCTCTTACCTTATGTTCTAGATGGTGGTAGATAGTTGATGGTTTCGTGTTGCATGTCCCCGTCACTTCTCAGTTCCACTCCTAGGATACATAGTGTTTTTAGGTTATTCGGTTATTCATAGAGGAGTGGGACACTAAGACTCGTGCCTCAATTAAAACGATTAAAAATTAAATTTAAAATTGTTCACTGACCAGTGAGTTCACCGGTGGATGAATCCAAATGGAATGCACATCCTGTAATATTTTCACTGGTGGATGGTTGCTGTCTTCACCGGTTGGCCAGTGACCATCCGTCGGTGAAGGTAAAATTGGGGTTTTCTTGCCCAAATCAACCCTATTGGCCCCGTGGCCCCTATGTATGGTGGTGAAAATATGTATTTTTTAGTGGGGTGTCATTTTCCAACTCCATTCCCCTTTCTCCTTCTTTTGTATAGTTTACAAGGGTTGTAGCACCAGGGTGGTTATCCTAGCCCAATGCATTCTAATATGCCACAACATAATTCAATCACACTCACACACACCTTGAGCATGCAGTGCCGTCGGCGCCAACCATTGGCCACCCTGCACCCTAGTCACACAAACTCACCCTGAGCATACAATGCCACCGGCACCAACCGTTGGCCACCCTGCACCCCAGTCACACACACAAACACACACACCCTGAGCATGCAGTGCCGCCCACACCAACCATTGGCCACCCTGCACCCCAGTCACACACCCACACATACACATGCACCCTGAGTATGCAGTGCCGCCGGCACAAACCGTTGGTCACCTTGCAACCCAGTCACACACACAGACATACACACACACACCCTGAGCATGCAGTGCCGTTGGCACCAACTGCTGGCCACCCTGCACCCCAGTCACACACCTACACACACACTTGCACCCTGAGTATGCAGTTCCGCTGACACCAACCATTGGCCACCCTGCACCCCAGTCACACACACACGCACACATGCACAATCATAATCCACATTCTCATGCCACATCAACACCATATATAAGGAATAATATAATAATATGAAAAATGATAAAATTCATTCACATATGCATTATGATGCAAGCATTCCATAAAAACACACAAAATCCCCTCACCTCATGTTCTAGACGGCGGTAGATAGTTGATGGTTTCGTGTTGCATGTCCCTGTCACTTTTCGGTTCCACTCCTAGGATACAGTGTTTTTAGGTTATTCGGTTATTCATAGAGGAGTGGGACACTAAGACTCGTGCTCCAATTAAAATGATTAAAAATTAACTTTAAAATTGTTCACCAGTGGATGAATCCGAATGGAATGCACATCCTGCAATATTTTCACCGGTGGATGGTTCCTGCCTTCACCGGCTGGCCGGTGACCATCTACCGATGAAGGTAAAATTGAGGTTTTCTTGTCGAGATCAACCCTATTGGCTCTGTGGCCCCTGTGTATGGTGGTGGAAATATATATTTTTCAGTGGGGTGTCATTTCCCAACTCCATTCCCCTTTCTCCTTCTTTTGTATAGTTTACAAATTGGGCTTTGTGATTTTAGGGTTGGTTTTTCATGTAGGGTATCCTCACTCACTTCACTTAGCTTAGGTTTAGTGAAATTAGTGAGTGGATCAACATAGGATTTCAAGATACACCCAATTTCCTCAATACACAAGTCTAGGTTAGGATACATTGGGGAAGACTTAGGTTGATCTCATGGAATGGTCATTAATGGCTCATGAGATCACTCTCACACACCATACCTAGGTTTAATTTCATTTTCCCCAACTTAGGATTAGGTTATGGTGTTAGGTCATAGAGGATTTGTTCAAATTCCCAAATCCTAGGGTTTTGGGTAGGGATTTCATAGGGATTTGTCCTTAGACCCAAGGTTGAGTGAATAACCTTGCCAATGTAGGTATCTTACTCTAATTTCCCTCTCCCATTATGTAGTATTTATGGTTGGGTAGGTGGAATTTGGTTGGGTCTCCATTACTCCCAATAAAGAGTGAAATGGGAAGGAGACAGAGAGAGAGATAGATAGAGATTTATGTGTGTGTGTGGAGAGATGAGCATATGGGCTTACCTAAAAAATGGAGCCCTAGCCTTCCTCCTTCCTTCCTCTCCTTCTCCTTCTCCCCTTCCTTCTTTCTATTTTGGTTGGAGAAGAAATGTATGGTAAGAGCCCTATTTATAGCCACTTAAGTCCCACTAAGGGCTGTTTGGGGAATTAATATGTTTTTATCCAATACCGGGTTATTCTGTTATTGGGCACTAACGGGCCCACCTTAGGGTGTCCGGATACGTTAATCTATTCCCCAATAGGTTGTACCAACTATTGGGGGTGGTTTGATGTGCACGAGTGGGAAGATCCGGGTCCCACAACAAATTAACCCATTTTTGGCCAGTATTATCATCGGAGGGTGTTCACAGGTGGATGGAGCATCCACCAGTGACCATCAGCCATTGAAAGCTAAACTGGTCACTTTGTATGGCGATTTCTCCTCTGTTTGAGTGGGGCCTTCTCCAGGGTTTCTAGTGTGTGTGAGGTTCAACTAACCTTTCCCTTCGGGTCCGGAATCCCTTCCAATTACTTAAGCATGGGTAGCAGGTGCAAGTAGGGTCGCCCTTCCTTCCTCGGCAAAATACGGATGCAACCCAGTGCTCATTGGTACTGGTGACCTCCGGCGTTGCACCTGAACATTAAATAGGAAGTTTTAGGGTTCGGGTATAACACATGTGGAAGGGATTGTTCCTGCCTTTTACTGCAAGGCAAAAAGGTTTGCCATGTTAGACTTTGATGGGTTTAAAAAAGAAAAAAATAGAACATCAGAGATGAAGCATGCACGTGAATCACTAAGTAGTAAGGCAGCAAAGAAGAAATGAAATATACAACTATGTTTCAAATTACAATTCTATTAAAAGGATAGGTTAGTTTGATTTAAATTGGAGGATGATCAGAATATGCCATGAAATCAGATGAAAAATGAAACTACAAAATTAACAAATTTAAAACAAGACACAAGACAGGGGCAAAAGAACTAAATGAAAAGTTGGAGGAATCATTATGGTTATATTAGTTCAGGAACAAGACAACGGCAGACATACTGAGGAAACTTACTTTTTATACACTTTAATAAGTGACTTTGGTCTCTCATAGCCATCTTTCTTCTCTTGAGGCTTCGACTTCCCTGCCTGCCTTGATTCAGGCTTCCAATTAGCTCTGGTGAGAGACTGACCAGGAAGGTCTGCAATATCTGTTGCCCTTGCTGTAGCCTTCCTTACATACAGGAAATCGTCCTCCCTAAAATGATGTGATAGCCATAAATACATAGACAACACTTGATGCTTAGTCTCGAGATCAAGGAGCTTTGCATCATTATTATCAGAGCCCTTGGGCATGCCCATTGCTATAGGGACAGGGATATTTTGGCTGTATGATGAAGCAAACCTCAGAAGATGGTACATAGCTTTTGGATCTCTAATATTAACTGGAGCAAAGCAAAAGTTAAACTGATTTTGCAAAGATAATCCATTCACTTTCTCTAACATCCTTGCAACCTTCTTTACATGATCATGCTTACACAAGAAGTAAGAACTATCAAGGCGGCAGTTCTCACCAAACTTTTCCAGAAGTTGGCAGAAAGGAACATTGAGAAATTGTCCAGCGAACAACTCAACTTGCTCAAAGAAAGGGAAGAGACCAACTTTTGTAACTTCATCAAAAGGCTGCTTCAAGCACTCAATCAGGTAGTCTAAATCATCCAAATGCAAGGTGGTTGTGAGTCCATCAGGATAAATGCTGCCTCTCCGACCAGCCCTTCGGGCAATTTGCTTCAGCTGCGTCGCAGGCACTGGAACCATCTTGTCACCATTATACTTAGAAAGGCTATAAAAGATAACTTGTCTAATGTTTAGATTCAAACCCATCCCCACAGCATCACTTGCAACCAGAATATCATACTTATTATCTTGATCATTGAACAAGCTAGCTTGCTGCCGCCTAGTCTCTGGAGGCAAGGCACCATAAATAACACAGGAACGATGTTTGGTGAACTTCTCAATTGCTAGCTTGACTTCAAATATCTCTCACCTTGAGAAGGCAACTACACAGTCCCCAGGTCTGACATTTCGGAGATCTCCCAAGAAAGTCTTTGCTTCAACCACAGGAGGCATGAACCTCTCATAATGATGTTCAACCAACTCATCCCTAGTATCCAAGCATATCTTTCTGACAATTTTAAGAACACTCGGTTCCCCACACAAGTGTATCTCATCAGCCTTTAGTCCAAGCAAAGCACGAGTCCAAGCATATCCTCTGCAATGATCTCCCATCATTTGGATTTCATTAATAACAGCCACATCATAAAATTCTTCTGTTGAAACCATCTCAACAGTACATGCAATATGGTTAGCAAAAGGGATATTTTTCTTTTCTTGTCCAGTTTGGAGACTACAGTAGACCCCTAGAGCATTCACCTTGTCAAAGACTTCCATGGCTAAAAGCCTCAGAGGACTATAGTAAATAACAGTCTTTGCTTCCATAAAACGCTACAATGCATTGTAGGTTTTACCACTGTTGGTTGGACCACAGTGATACATGATTTTGCGTTTCATAGCCCGTGCAAAAGGGAACCAAGTATAAGGTTTGGTGAGATCAGTAGAATCAATCATTCCCTTGAAACGCTTGATTTCTTTAGGGAATTCCTCCAAGCAAAACTCAACAAAAATTGGGAAAAGAAACCTCTCAGCTGATTCAGATGGACCTAATGATACCAAATACTTGGCAACATCTTCAAGGCATTTCTTGAAGAAAAAAGTCCGAAACTTGCTAGCTGCAGTAGGATAAAATGAGGCACCAATGTAGATAGCAAGAGCCTGGTTGGATGCCCAACCAGATTTCGCAAAACACCGGAAAATTTCAACCAAGGTATCCCAATTAGATCCTGTAAGCTTCGACTTCTTCTTAGACGACCGAATGTCCCTGTAAATCTCAACAGGATCACGAGAACCTACATGCTTAAAACTAACACTATCACTATTTCCAGGACCATCTTCCTCCTCAACACTTTCACGTTCAATCAATTCCGAATCCAGGGAACTATACTCATCAACTACATTGACATTCTTGACAAAAGTTGAGAACTGCTTCTTATTAAGAATATCAATGTCTCCAGGTAATAAGGACTCTAGATGCATCAAAACGTTTGGAACTGTGTGTTCCAAAATGAAAGACAGAAAAGCGTAACTCTTCTTGTAATTTGAATACCTCCATTTCTCACCAGAATGGAATAATTGACCGGAAAAAAGCAAAACCTTAACCCTGGATATGTTGTTTCTAGATGAAATGATTCGAAACAGAGATGTTGCAGGACCTCTCACCATTGAAGAACTCTCTTTCTCTCTTTCTCGCTTCACCTCCTCCCGCTCTGGGGCCTTTCTCCCTTTGCTTGACCTCCTCCTCCCGCCCTTGGGTGGTCTCTCTCCATCCCTCTCTCTCTGTTTCTTCACTTCCATGGCCACGTCCACTATTGGGTTGGGTAGAGTTTAGTCGGGTCGGGAAGAAGCTTGTTTTAAGTTTATGGTGGCCCTCTTTGATATCATTTTAATTTTGGGTGATTTACATCAACCTCCCCTGTCATTTGCCCAAATTACATAATCCCCCTAAAAATCAAAAAATTTAAACCCACCCAAACTAACACCGTTTGAGAGGTGTTAGTTGTTTTAGAGTATAAAAAGATGTAATTACCTCTCATTTCCCCCACTTACTTCACACATTCTTCACAATACTTAGGCGTAAACTCACATTCTTTCAGTTCTTCAACTAGTCGATTCCCATCTTTATGTCCTTCCTCTGGCTTAAATTCTCGCGATCGTTTAAGGTTTTGGCTACTTCATTGACCACTCTAGTGTAATCGGTGGTCTATAGGTATCGATTCTGGATGGCAATCGGGCTACCCAGCGGTTGCTTCCCCTTCATGGTGAGTTGTCTTATAGTGTTGTTGGGCGGCAACTTGGTGTGGCATGTAGGGGTTCTTCTGTTACATTTTCTGAACGATGGGTGTAATGGAATGGAGCTTGGGTCTTCAGAATTGAATGGAGCAATTCTCTTGCTTTTCTTGAACTTCTACGTGAAGATGCATCTCAGGAAGAGAAAGGACCCATACATGTTCTAGCTCTGGCTTAGATGCTAAAAGAGAGATGGACAAGATTGTAGAAGGGTCTGTGATTTTTTCCTCTTTTCGTTATTTATCTTCTTTAAAAGTTTAAATGTGAGAGTTTGAATTGTAACTATAATCCCATCCATCCATGGATATTAGGGAGAACTCAATCAATTTCCCCCAATTTTGTTGTATAGAATCTAAAATATGAAATGTTGATCTTATCTTCATAGAATCTAAGTTGTGAGAATCTTATAGAGGAAGCGATGCTTAAGAAATCCAGATCAATGACCAGTAAGCAAGCTCTCATGGCCAATCATGCTTGTTCTCCAAGGTCGCTCATAGGTTTCGCTTCAAAGGGGTTCTCTAAGACGGATTCAGTGGGGAGCCCAACTTCAATTCTTAACATTAAACCATTCTATGGTCCTTGAACCCCAACTTTTTCCTACAGAAGCAGTTCCAAATCCCCAGAACCTAGTCTGGAGAACAATCATCCATGGGAGAAACTAGAATCAGGAGTTGGGCTTGGACTTGTTGATGCTCTCAGTGAAGATAAAATTAACAAGTTCTCTAAACCTGATACCATGGTTCTATTTGGATAAGAGCTTAAGATTTAAATTCCTCCTCTCCCACCGTCCATTCTCTCTCCAACTGATTCCCCCAAATCCCCTGTAGATTTTGGCATCAAGACTCGAAATTCTTAGTTGGGGTTTATCTCTCCAGGTTCAGTGAACAAATCTCCATTTGGGTATGTGAATTTAGGCCTTGAAATTCCTGCAACTCCTCGAGTTTTCACAGGTTGTCTCTCTACGAGCGAGATGGAGCTTTCTGAGGATTATACTTGTGTAATCTCCCATGGACCGAACCCTAAAACAACACACATCTTTGATAATTGCATTGTAGAGAGTTGCTATGGAGTTGTTGGGTTTTCTGCATTGAGAAAGGAGAATTTTTTCTCCAATCGGTCACACTTCCCTTTCAAAAATTTCCTCAGATTCTGCTATGCATGCAAGAAGAATCTAGGACAGGGAAAAGACATCTCCATGATCAAATGAAGAAGAAGAAAAAGAAGAAGAAAAGGAGGAGGGGGAGGAAGAGGGGTAATTATGTCTTTTCATGTTCTAAAACTAACACCTCTCAAACGGTGTTAGTTTGGGTGGATTTAAATGTAATTTTTTTATTTTCAAGGTGGATTATGTAATTTGGGCAAACGACAGGGGAGGTTGATGTAAATAACCCTTTAATTTTTTATTTTTGTTCACAAAAATGGTTTTGACTGCGTTTGGTGTCATTTATGGAGCTTGTTTCAATTGAAAAAGTAAATTGATAAAACACAAAAGCCAAAATGAAATCAAGAGTCATTTATGTGGTTTGGCAAGAGTGACTTTTAGTAATTTTTGCGCTGAATTTTGATGAGCATGTGCTTAAAATCCCCATATTGAGGGGTAAAATAATCATTTGTTGTGTAATTAGATATCTAAGCCCCTTGCCCCCTTTTCTTCCGTCCAAAGTGGAGAAAGAGAGTTATAAGAAAGGTGGATAAAGGGAATCTCTTCACCCATTTATTAAAAAACTATTTTGCACATAAATACACCAAATTATTTCTCATAAAAAATCATTTTTGTCAAGCAGTTACCAACCCAATTTATGTTTTGGTAAAAAATGATTTTCATTGATGATTTTTGTTAAATAGGTGAAAATAAAAAAGAAAAATGATACCAAAGAGGGCCATCTCCTTTAATCACAGGAGCAACACTTGGTCTGCAATTCTTCATACCATATCTCTCCAGTACATTATTGATATAAGCTTTTCTTGACAGTCCAAGCAATCGACGAGATCTATTCCAATCACAAATGAGGCCAAACTCATATCTTTCATTTCAAAATTCTCAGAGAGAAATAATTTTATGTCAATAAATTGGTGTTAATCAATTCGATTGTTCTTTTAAGGATATATTGAAATGGAAACTATTTAAAATGGGTTTTCTTATGTTTTCTAATTTTTTAACTAAATAATTTTTTTTAGTGAAATAGATATAAATTGTAATATTGAATTGAATTGTTTGTTGGAATATATATATATATATTTAATATTTTCTTAATGTAAACTTAATTTCTATATGTTAAAAAGAGAAAAAGAGAGGAAGGTGAAAGAGAATTGTTACCCAAAAAAAAGAAAGAGAGGATGATGAGGAAATTTTATTGGTAATGAATTCCTAAGATATAGTTTTTTTTTTTTTTTTTGCTGTAAATAAATCCTCAAAAATATTTTTAAAAGAGGAAAATAGAGGAATGTCATAGAGGAGGGACAGGCTTATTGCAAAAGAAAATGGGAAGTGGAAGAGAGAGGGATTTGAGGGATGTTTAAGAAAGATAGAGAAAGATAGCAAAAGAGAGAGGGAAGGATAGGACAGAATAGAGACATGGAGAATAGAGAAAATAAATCATAAAAGATATTTTAAATGAAAAAAGAGAGGAAGGTGAGGAATTATTATTATTGATTAGGAAACTAATAAGATTTTGGTAGAAAGAACTCTTAAAATATACATTTAAAAAAAATGTTGGAATTTAAGTTTCAAACTATGGTCAAATTGGTCTTTTCAAAATGGTCTTTTTGAAATCCAAAGTAGTCTTTTTGAAATTCAGCTTTCCCCCTCAAAAGTGTCTCGTCTGCTTTTACAATTTTGTCTTTAGCACTTGTGGAGTTTTAAATGAGCTAAAAACAACTCACAAAAGTTTAGTCCCACATTGCTTAGGGATGAAAGAAAACTTGGATATATATATATATATATATATGAATGTTTGTTAAGGGTGCAAGCCCTTTGGAGAGGCACTCTCCCTTGTCATGTGTGTGTGGGGGTTCCTGGGGTACTTTTGAATCACACGTCGAGTTGAGCCGAGCTGGGCCGTGGTAGAGGCTGAGGTTGGGGTTGAGTATAGGTATGGGTGTGGGTGGTTCAAAGAAACTACTTTTTACTACATGTAATTTTTATTCTACACTTTTTCCTAAGGGACATATTATTGGTGTATGTATCCAATAAATGTATGCGTATAGGTGTCTGTACATATAGGTATACCCATTCGTATACAGTGGTTTACATTCTATATATACAGAACTTTGATTCTGGTTGGGTATTGTACGAAATAGATACTGTGAGTTTTTTGGTTCTCTGTTCTCTACAAGTGCTTTTGGTCTCTGTTTTCTTTTTGGTATTGGTTTATTGTGAGTTTTTGAGTATTACCTTTGGACATACCTGTTGGAATCAATTATTGGAAATGCATCTTAGCCGATTTGGGAGTTGTTTTATCTTGGAGGTGAGAACGTAAAGTCAACCTGGCTGCATACATATATACGGGGCGTTCAAATACCTTAAGAAGAGTATCTGTATACAACTCAACTCTACTTAAGATGAACGATTTCTGCTACTATTTCAGAGGATTGCTTGAACAAGTAAGTCATCTTTTACTTGTAATTACATTTCAATTAAGTAATTGTTTTTGTCAAAGTCTTATACCTATTGCCTGGTTTCTGTTTACTTACAAAAATTCCTAAAAAATGTTTTAAAAATAGAAAAAGGATGAACGGTTGAAAGAGAGGAGGAAAGGCTTATTGCAAAATAAGGAGAGAGAGAGAGAGAGAGAGAGAGAGAGAGAGAGAGAGAGAGAGAGAGAGAGAAAGAGGAATTTAAGTGATTTTTAAAGAATATTTAAATATTAAAAATATAAAGGGTACCAACAATATCAAAAAAGAAAAAAAGATAATGTATTTAAATAAGCACGAAGGGTAAAGTAGTTAAGTGAAAGATTAGCTACGAAGCATGAGTACATGCGCTTATATAATAGTAGTATAATATATAGTATATATGATAGTAATATATATATTGATGAGGGTATTTCTTCCCAACCGCGGCATGGGCAAGGATCAGTCCTGACCAATGCTACACCTCGGCCCTCCATCCGGCCGTTCTGCCACCTTAGCCCTCCATCGGGCCGTGCTTCCACTTCGGCCCTCCATCAGGCTGTGCTACCACCTCGGCCCACCATCAAGCCATGCTGCCACCTTGGTCCTCCATCAGGCCGTGCTGCCACCTCGGCACTCCATCACGCCGTGCTGCCACCTTGGCCCTCCATCACGCTATGCTGCCACCTCGGCCCTCCATCAGGCCGTGCTACCACCTCAGCCCTCCGTCAGGCCGTGCTGCCACCTCGACCCTCCGTTAGGCCATGTTACCACCTTGGCTCTCCATCAGGCCTTATTGCCACCTCGGCCTTCCATCAGGTCATGCTGCCACCTCGGCCCTCCATCAGGCCATACTACCACCTCGACCTTCCATCAGGCCTTGCTACTAGTCACCTTGGCTCGACCAACCTGTCACCTCAGCTTGGCACAGTCAAGTAAGGCACCTAGAAATGTGCTCTCATCTACTCCTACATTCAAGGAACGTAATCCCTGATCACAGGGGTAGGACTCTATCCACTACACGTCATCAGAGGCGTCCACCCCTCTCATGACTTGCACCTCCGAGATCAATGGAGAATATTTCCAGAATATTCCCTAGAACCCAGAATATTCCCAGAATCACAGAGCCACTCTCCTCAAGGACTTTACACCTGAACAGGACTCTTCACAATTGTCTCCCACTCTCCCTTTATCAGCAGCCTATAAATACCATGGTAAGCCTCCATCAAAGAGGATTGATCACTCACTTCTTCCTTTACTGGAAAAGCTCTCTTGAGCATCTGCTGTGAAAAGATCTGACTTAGGCATCGGAGAGTCTCCTGTCGGGTTAGCCCAACTCTCCCCTGTCATCTCTTCTGTGCAGGTCTGCTGGAGCACCAGGAACTGCAGGGAAAGTCATCCGGTCAATTTTTACCGCATCAGATTGGCGCTGTCCGTGGGAAATAGTTACAAAAAGTCACATTGGACCAATGCAATTAAGGAGTGAGAAGGTCGTTTCTTGAATGACAATGCAAGCAAGATCCACCCATGAACTACCACTTGGACGTCCCCATTCACCACCAATGACAGAGCAGGAAAACATCCTAGTAGAGACCCCTCCATGAGGACCCCAGCAAACCAGGCCTGATGTGCAAGTTGCCCAGGGTGAGGGGGATCTGGGCGAGTAAAACCCTCAGCTATCTTGCCATGTCCCATCATCCTGGGTAACTCACCCAAACATGGAAGAGCAGATGTAGAGCTTATAGCTGCAGGTGTTAGGTACAAACACACTGGTGCGGGATTTCATATGCTAGTTTGGCCCGACATTTCCAGTGCCACAGACTAGTTTAGCTCAACTGCCTAGGCCTGTTGAGGGTAGACATCACAATGACGAATCTCCTGACAATAGTGTCACCCCTCAATCAACAGCAAGAAGGGGGTCGGCCAGAATGTCACGCACTATTCATTCAGTACCACCCCGCTCTCCTATTGAGGGGTGCAGGCAAGGTCCCGTCCCTGCCCAGATGGAAGGGCTCGTCATTTCGTGCATCACCAGATTTCAGAGGCACATGATACTCATAGATCCCCACCCCGGGTAGGAAGACGCCAACTGTCACCTCAAAGATTCAGTAGAGGCGCACGTCCGCATAGAGAGGAACGTAAAAACTACCAGAGGCTAGCTTGGTAAGATCAACCCCACCTGAGTCAGGGCTCGCCCATCAGGCCGACCAGAGGTGCACCACGGTAAGGTCAGGATCAACCTGGTGGTCACCAAGGCCGAGGAAGGAGCCCCAGAAGAGGTGAAAGGGCATGACGATCCCTGGACCACCGAGCCGAGGTGAGAAGGGATGACCTAGAGAGCCATATCCAATGCCTCACTGAGCAAGTAGAATGAATGCAGAGGCAAAGGCACCCGACCGATATAATTGTAACTCCGACCCAATGCACTATTTGACGAACTGATGGATGCCGAGTTGCCTTCAAATTTTGTGATACCCGTCTTCAATGGATATGACGGCACCATAGATCCATATGATCATCTACTATACTACAGCTCGGCCATGACGGTTCATGGTAGGTTAGACGCCATTCTTTGCCGAGCCTTCACAGCCTTATTAAAAGGAGCTGCACTGGTATGGATGTCAAACATGCAGCCACGGTCCATCCGTAGCTATAAAGAGCTGACAAGAGCATTCCTCACACGTTTCCAGGTAAGTATGAAGTAGAAGCAAACTATACAAAACGTGATGAAATAAGGTAAGGAGCGAGAGAGACTATAAGAGAGTTCCTTGCCCGATTCACTAAGGCAACACTGGAGGTAAAAATCCTAGAGGAAGGAGTGGCGTATAGCACATTGTGCAATAGGGTAATGCACCCTGATCTAGTCCAGTCTCTGACCCTCAACTTACCAGAAACAATACCCAAACTGTTAAGACGGTGCAATCAATACCCCAACATAGAGAAAGTTTTGGCTGCCAGAGGAATAGCTGACAGGGGTGATCAGTCGGAGAAGGGGAAGAAAAGGACTTTAAGACCTAGGGATGACTCTTGACATAGCTAAACCTGAGCAATATGAACTTGATCGTTCCTAAACAAACCTGCTCTTAGAGATCCAAAATCAGAAGTATTTTTGCTAGCCTAGGCCAATGACAGCTAAACCAGATGAGAGGAACCCCAACCGGTATTGCCGATACCACCAAGACCATGGACATGACACTGAAGATTGCAAGTCTCTGAAAAGGGAAATTGATGAGCTCATCAAGGCTGGATACCTTAGCCAGTATTTGAAGTAGAAATATGGTGGTAACTGGCCCGAGCGGAGGAGAGATGATGCTAGGCCGAGCTAAGATAGGATCGAGCCGTCCAAGGACCTAGCCATGGACTGAGCTGACACTTACGATAACTAGCCCATGGGTCTAGCCATCCTAACAATCATGGGCGGACCCACGATAGAATCAGTCAGAAAAGCCAAAGCACACGTGCGGTTCGTATGCATCACAGAACAACCTATCAAAGCCCTCAGAACGGATCCACCCATTACGTTCTCTGACAGAGATCTGGAAGAGTTGAACTGGCTTCACAATGATGCTATCGTGGTTCAATTAGTGGTGGCCAACCACCCCTTCCACAAGATCCTAGTGGACACGGGAGCCTCCGTTGACGTCATGTCATACGAAGCCTTCATAAAACTAGGGCTTGGCACCGAGGCCTTAAAACTAGCCCCAGGACCCTTGTACGGATTTTCAGGCATACCAACAGAGCTAGAAGGAGTTGTTGACTTGCCTGTAACCATCAGACAGGGAGCTCAGACAGCCACTACCATGGTCTCTTTTATGGTCGCCAAGATCGCCTCACCCTATAATGCCATCCTTAACTGACCTGGTCTCAATGGTCTTGGGGCGATTGTGTCCACTAAGCACATGAAAGTCAAATTCCCCATCAGCAATGGAGTCGGGGAATGCAAGTCCAGCCAGAAGGAATCCTGTGAATGCTATGCCAACTTCATAAAATCTGTCAAGAAACCATGCTCGGGCCTAGCATGTATTGTAGAAATTATTGATTACTAAGATGAAAGCCTCCTGACCCGAGTGGAGCCAGTAGAATAGCTGCTTACTATCCCAACCACTGAGGCCAGTAGACACTCTTATCAGTAGACATTTTTATCAGTAGATTGCATTGAAATCCCATCGATTGGGTGTTAGTCTTATAGATTTTATATTGTCAGCACCTTAGCTTCCATATCTCAGTTATTCAATTTTATTCATGGAGCGGATTAGATTTTATTTCAAAGCAATGTATTTGTCCCAAGTGCATATCACACATCAATATACTATGAAGCTTCTCCCAAATATCTGGCTCTTCTAACACTAAGTACAGCTCATCGGCATCAAGGACTGAGCTCCAGCTTGGCACGCATCTAAGACCAAGCTCCAGCTCGACACCAATAAGATCAGACCCTAGTTCGGTGATTCAAAGACCTTAACAATTAAGGCACAAAGATCAAGCTCCAGCTCGATAGAATCTAAGACCGAGCTACAGCTCCATAGCATCTAAGATCGAGCTACAGCTCAGCACCACAAGACCAGACCCTAGTTTGGTGAATCAATGACCTTAACAACTAAGGCACAAAGACTGAGCTCCAGCTTGGCGGCATCTAAGACCGAGCTTAAGCTCGGCACTACCAAGACCAGGCCCTAGCCTAGCAACTCAAAGACCTTATGCACTAAGGCATGAAAGCTTGAGAACAGCTTGGCATCTCAAGCCCTTACAATCTAGGGTATGGAAGACCAAGCATGGCTCGGCACCTCAAGACTTTACGCATTAAGGCATGCAAGCTCAAGCTCCAGCTCGGCACTACCAACAAGACCAGACCCTAGTTTGGTGACTCAAAGACCTTAACAACTAAGGCACAAAGATTGAGCTCCAGCTCGGTAGCATCTAAGACCGAGCTCAAGCTCGGCACTACCAAGACCTTAACAACTAAGGCACAAAGACCGAGCTCTAGCTCGGCAGCATCTAATACCGAGCTCTAGGTCAGCACTATCAACGATACCTTACCCTAGTTTTCGTAACTCAAGACCTTACCCTAAGGCATGAAGAACTAGCTTTGGTTCGGCACCTTTAATCCCAAATCCGGGTTAGGCATACTTGTATGGCGATCCAGGCCCAGGCATGATGCTTCGCCATACAAAGACACACAGGACTGAATCAAGTTCAATTGAAAAATGGAATTACCTTACAGAAACTAAAGAAACACAATGAGGGAAGAAAAAAAAATCCATTAATAGAGGGAAGAAACCCTCAAAAGTTACATCAACTCCCAAATGGGATTTTTACAAAAAAAAAATAAGAAGAAGAAGAAGAAGAGAAGCAAGAAGATTACAAAAAAAGAAAAAAACAGGACAAAAAGGAGAAGCACAACATCAGTACTGTAGAAGCCGAGAGGACTGAATCAGGAAGGAGCGAGTTGGATCACTTGGTAGCTTTAGGGTCAGCTTAGGTCACCTCCTCACCAACCTCAGCCTGACCAACGAGCTGTACAGAGGGAGCTAGGGCAGGAGCGCACTGCTCATACTCAGAGAAATTGTAATCAGGCATCTTGCCAAGGATGAACTAAATGACGTCTTCTGAGCCAACCTGAAATGAGGAGACGTTGACGTCAACTAGCCATTTCTAACCAACTTCAGAGTTCAGCCACCTCTCAATGACGATCTCATCGTTCAAAGCCAGCTCGGATTGATGTTTCTTCTTCAGCTCAAAAATCTGAGCTGAGTGTTCAACTTCTTTCTTTTTGCTGGCCTCCTTAGCTTTGACCAGCTCGCTCTGGAGTGTTTCTCTTTAACAAGGCCACTATTGATCCTGAGCTGCTTAGCCACCTCGTGCTCCAACTCGCCAGCCCTCTCCTCATGGTCTTTCACCCTCTGCTCCTCAGATCGGGCCTTTCTCTTCTCATTCTCCAACTGGCCCATGGCCATATGAAGCTCCCCCCACAGGCACTTTACCTTATCATCCAACTTCTCGCGGGCAATGGCCATGTTCTCAAACCGACTGGCAGCCTCCACTACATAAGTGAAAGCCTGCATTTATCCAACGAAGCCATGAGTACTAGGAACTCAAATAAATATAAAGGGTAAGAGGTGGGAAATAGTTACATCCCCCATGTAGGCATAGACATGCTTTGTGAAGTCAACATTAGGCAGCTTCCTTGTGCTGATAACATCCTTCTTAGGACGGCTATGGTGGGACCAAGTCCGAGCTGCTGAGGGGTCTAGAATGGTGCCATTCTCCAGCAGTTCCACCTAGGGGTCTGTAGGCTACTTCCCCTTTCGAGCCACCTTTGGAGGGTTTCCATGCTGCCCATCATTAACTAGCGAGCGCTTCCTTTTTTGGTCGTCAGATCCTGCCCCAACTAGGTTAGGTGTGCCAGTCTGCCTTGGCACCTTCTCTACTGTGCCAATTGGTTCCTTCACCTTCGCAAAGCACAGATCCCTGTGTCGAGCTGAATATTGTACTGGAGGGGGCATCTCCTTCCCTTGCTTGCCCTAATAATAAGGGGCGAGGACTTGTTGCCCACGCCAGCGGGAGGGGTGACCTTCACACCTGGGTAGGGGCTCGCCACAGCCTTGCCCCTGTCACCGACCTTCTGGGCAGCCTTCTCGGCCGTATCTTTCTTCCTCACCTCCGTTGCCACCATGGCTAGGGCCTTATTGTCTACCTTCACATTAACCATTGCAAGACGAGAAAGAAACGATCTTTATCAGTATTGGGAATAGGCTAAAACATCAAAAAACTGAGCTGAACCACAATAACAGGACTCGATCGGACCCTCACGAGGGACTACACTCATTTCAAACTCCTGAAGGAAGTCTTCATCCTGCAGCATGCGAACATCCACAACCTCCCCACCCAAACACATTTGATATGTTTGGAGGTTAGCTGGGGAGAGCTTGGGTGCTCGATTCAGCACGGAGAGGGTGGGCTTGACCCTCTTGAAGGGGTTCCCCTCCATCGCCACGTAAAAGTACCTCTCCTTCCACTTCTTTACCGAGGAAGGCATGTTGAGGAACATCTTTAGATTGCTGTAAGGACCGTCCCTCTCACTCTTGGTGAAGTAGTACCAATCTGAGGTGTGCCTCTTCACTAAGAACATCTTCCTGAAAAGATCCAGCATTGCGGCCTGACCCAGCTTCGAGACAAACACCTCAAAGCTAAGAACAGTCCACCATGAGTTAGGAGTCAGCTGGCTGAGAGCGAGGCACCAATGGTCTAGGACCGAGCTGACCAACTCAAGCACAGGAATCCTCAGGCCGCTTTGGAAGGCCACATCATAAAGGGCAACCTCATCCCCAGAGGCGTCCACTCATTCGTTCTCATCTGGGACGTGCATCACCATGTAATTTGGGATGCCGTATCGGCTTTGGATCAAATTGAGCACCTTGGGCGTCAGGATGCTTGGGGTATTCACCGCGGTCTTCTTCCCTCCAAAGGAGGTAGAGCCTTCCCCCTCGGACTCTGTCTGGCCAGCCTCAGGGAGTTCGACACCCGAGGGACCCGCACCTAAAGTACCTGCTATTGCGGCACTGGGGTCTGAGCTGAGGCAGTTAAGCTAGCCCCAGCTCTGCTCGGGACAATCTCTGGTGAGACCACCTCCATAGACTCAGAGCCCGAGTTACCGTTAGAGCCAAAGCTATCGTCAAAGCCCTGACTACTGGAAGTGTCATCACTAGAGGACGAAGGATCGGGAATGGGGCACTCAGGGTGATTTTCCCCAGGCCTCACGATAGTCAAGGGGATCTGGTTGTGTGAGTCCGGATCACGCTTAGATGCCATGTTGGGATCTCTGGGGCTAGTGCTAGGGTATGCAGAAGGCTGAGCAGAGGGGACCGACGAGTCACAACCATAATCGTACTTACTTGTTGCAGGACGAACTTGGAAGGATGAGTGAGAAGGAGCGCTACTCACGACACCGTGCAACTCTGAAACTCTTTTATAGTCTACGCTGAGGATGGGATCGAGCTGAGCTGACTTTATCACAAGATCGAACGAAAAGACTTCTGGGAAAGATGTACACTATTTTAGGAGAAGGTAGTGGAGAATGAATGGCTGGATGTTGTCAGAATCAACGACGGACAAGAGCGGTTTCTTCGCCTGCCTGAGGTGAGATAACGACTCCAAGACACGTGGATAACAAGCCCATTTCACACCGCGTGGATGGTGCACGATAAAAAATATCAGTGGAATTTAATGCTCTAGCTGTCCGAGCCAAACCGCTAGAGCGGGGGGCTGGTGATAAGGGTATTTCTTCCCAACCGTGGCATGGTTAAGGATCGGTCTTGACTAATGCTGCACCTTGGCCCTCCATCAGGCCGTGCTACCACCTCGGCCCTCCATCACACCATGCTGCCACCTCAGCCCTTCATCAAGCTATGCTTCCACCTCGGCCCTCCATCAGGTCGTGCTACCACCTCGGCCCACCATCAGGCCGTGTTGCCACCTTGGCTTTCCATTAGGCTATGCTGCCACCTCGGCACTCCATCACGCAGTGCTACCACCTTGGCCCTCCATCAAGCCGTGCTACCACCTCGGCCCTCCATCAGGCCGTGTTGCCACCTTGGCCCTCTGTCAGGCCGTGCTTCCACCTCAGTCCTCCATCAGGCCGTGCTACCACCTCGGCCCTCCGTTAGGCCTTGTTGCCACCTCAACCCTCCATCAGGCTGTGTTGCCACCTTGATCCTCCATTAGGCCGTGCTACAAGTCACCTCGGCTCGACCAACTTGTCACCTCGGCTCGGCACAGTCAAGTAAGGCACCTAGAAACGTGCTCTTGTCCACTCAAGGAACGTAATCCCTGATCACGGGGGTAGGACTCTATCCACTAGACCTCATCAGAGGTGTCCATTCCTCTCACAACTTGCACCTCCAAGATCAATGGTAAATATTCCCAGAATATTTCCTGGAACTTGAAATATTCCCAGAATATTTCCTGGAACTTGAAATATTCCCAGAATCACAGAGCCACTCCCCTCAAGGACTCTACGCCTGAACAAGACTCTTCACAATTGTCTCCCACTCTCCCTCCATCAGTAGTCTATAAATACCATGGTAAGTCTCCATCAAAGAGGATCGATCACTCACTTCTTCCTTTACTGGAAAATCTCTCTTGAGCATCTGCCATGGAAAGGTCTGACTTAAGCATCGGAGAGTCCTTATCGGGCTAGCCCGGCTCTCTCCTGTCATTTCTTCTGTGTAGATTGGCTGGAGCACCAAGAACTGTAGGGAAGGTCATCTGGTCAATTTTTACCACATCATATATATACACTAGTAGACTCGCACATGTAAATGCACGTGTGGCCATTTGTCATGTAGAAGAGAGAGAGAAGTTCACCAATTTCAATGAAAATATTTCCCTTAAAAAACCCTAACACTTCATTCCTCATCTTCCCTAGAAGAAGATGAAGTAAAGGAGTACCCTGGAAGATCTTACTCTGGCCAGCAAGACTCCATAAGACCAAATTCAAAAGATTAAACACATCTCCATGTAAGACAAATTAACAAATTCCAATAGTCTGGCTTCAATTGGTGTGGAAAAGATTAACAACTTAATACTTTAATCATGCATGTTGAATAGTTGTGCAGGGAGGGAGATGAAAGGGGGATGAATGTAGAAATTCAAATACATTGTTGATGCACATTCAAATTAATAACTTCCATTTTTGTCTCCTGAACACCAAAGGTAATTTCGGATTGGAACTTGATGACAACAAGAGAAATTAATAAAGAAGTGAAGGTAGAGGAAACACATTTGAATGGGTAACATGAAAGAGACTGAAGTACCCAAAATTAAGGAGGGAAGCAGATAACCAAAATGGCTTTATGCGTATTGCAAAAATCTGCCCTCAAACAAATGGGTAGGGAATTTTTTTTTTTTTGGTCGGAGAACAAAGAAGTTTTATTAGAAGAAAGACGACTGGTGGAAACATCTGCCAGAGACAAGTGACCGATTTACAATGAAAGGGGGTGGGTTTGACCACCAAGCAAAGGAGAGCCTGAGCTTCAGAGCTCCTGAGGCTAAGAAATCCGCTAGGGAGTTGGAGTCCCAACGAATGAAATGGAATAGAACCTACGAAAATGATGGGAAGAGGTCTGAGATGCCTAGAGCAATGGCATTTGTGGCCCAGTGAAGTGAATTTTGCTGGCCATTAAGGTAGGCTACTGCAGAGAGATAGTTAGAGTAGATTACAAACCTTCGAAGGCCTAGGCTGAGAGCGAGAAGTAACTGTCCCTGATGCATTCCAGCTCCGTGGCCAGGCTGAGGCTGAGAAGCTCCATTTGAATTTTGCAATGAAGAAGGCACCTCCAGGATCCCGAATAATTAAGCCTCGACCTTCCGATTGGCAGGCAGGGTTCCAACCGCCATCGAGGAAAATGGAAAACAACGATTCGACTGGCAGGAGGATGGTATGCAAAGGAGTTGGGTTCTGCTGTTGAGGGGCATCGTGGTGGCATGGTCCGATAGGCCCTCAGGAATCATAAGATTGAAGGCAAGAACAGTGGAATTGACGCAAAGAAGAGGGGAGAAGTTGAAAACTGCTCTGTTCCTAACTTTCTAAACCCTAAACCATAAAACCTACACCTTAAACCATAATCCCTAAACTCTAAACACTAAACCCGAAACTCTAAACACTAAACCCCAAACCCTAATCCTTAAATCCTAAACCCTAACCCTAATCCTTAAATCCTAAATAAACCCAAACCCTAAAGCCTATACCCTAAACCCTAAGCCCTAAACCCACAACCCTACACCACAAGCCCTAAACACTAAACCTTAAACCAAAAACCCTATACCACAAACCCTAAACCCTAAAACCTAAAACCCTAAGCCCTAAACTATAATCCCCAAACCCTAAACCCCTAAGCCTAAACCCTTAAGCCAAAACCCTAAACCCTAAGCCTAAACCCTAAACCCTAAACCCTAAACCCTAAAACCTAAACCATAAATCCAAAACCTTATACCATAAATTCCTAAGCTCTAAACCCTAACCCCGAATCCCCAAAATCTAAACCCTAAACCATAAAATCTTAAAACCCCAAACCCCAAACCCTAAACCCTAAACCCTAAATTCTAAACCCTAAACCCCAAATCCCTAAACCTTAAAACCTAATCTGGATTTTTGAAATTCAGCAAAGAGTTGTTGCAGTTCGGCCATGGTTGGAGGGCCAATTGCCACAACTATTGGCCATACTATTAGTGGAGGGCCACCTACTAGTGGTATGATTGGAGGTGGTGGTCTTGCTGGAGGTGATGATGCTAATGGAGGAGGGAACAATGGAGGTTCGGATACAAGGGGAAAGAGTTGGGCAGGGCTGTTTTCAGCCCAAACAATGGAGAGGGTGGATGGTTTGAGGTTGGACTATGTTCAGCCGCTGATGATTGATGGTAAAGCAGTAGCTAAGTGTTCTACTTCATTGATGAAGGAAGGGGTCAAAAGGTGGGAGAAAGCTTTGGTGGGGGCATTTCTTGTGTAGGAGACCTCCATTTTCAATTACCAAAGAGATTCTGCTTAAACAGTGGAGCTTTCTGGTCATGTGGAGATGTCTATATTAGAAAGTGGAGTTTTCATTTTTCGATTCAATGAGGAGGATCGGTTGAAGGTGTGGGAAGGTGGTCCATGGTTTGTTAACAGGAGGCCCTTGTTATTGAGGCCTTGGAGTCTGAGTATTGTGATGGATAAAATTTTACTCAATTCTTTACTAATTTTATTACCTTGCCTAATTTACCATTTCATTATTGGACTGTGGAGGCTCTGAGATCTGTTGGGAGTGTTGTTGGCAAAGCCATCACAACTGATAAGTGTACTCGAATGATGGAGAGGTTATCCTTTGCAAGGATATGTGTGGAGATGAAGGCTGGTGAAGAGATGCCGAAGAGCGTTCCTGTGCCTGATGAAAAGGGTGCTTTTTTGGCACAACTCGTGATGTATGATGAATGGAGTCTTGTCTCTTGTAGTAGATGCAAGATATTCGGTCATGAGTCTTCTGTGTGCGGAAATGAAGGTGGAGTGGCTGCAAAGAAGAAATGTATGAAGAAGGCCAAACATATGGAGGAGTCTTTGTCACAGGTGGTGTGTTGCATGGTGGAGGAGTGGTGGTGCATGGAGACGATTTGGCTGTTGCTGGAGACGATTCGACTGTTGTTGAATTCAAATTCAAATTTGAATATGCGATTCCAAGGAGAAGGAAAGGGGAAAAAGATTGAGACAGAATTTGTGTGCGTCAAAGGAGGAGGGAAGGAAAAATCCACGGGATATTTTGCAGTTCCTGTGGTTCACCCTAATGCATTCATGGTCTTGGAGGAGTTGAAATTGGCCTCTACTTCCTTAAAATCGAGTATCTTAAACAAGAATGATGATGTGGAAGAGATGTTAGAGGAAGGTGAGGTGGCAAGATGGGACAGGGAGGATGTTAATATTTTGAATAGATTTGTTGGGAAGAATTATCCCCGATTAGAGGAAGGAGGTACGACTTCTTGCTTGGACGTTACCACAGCTAACTGTGGACCTAGTCAAGAAGTTGTGCGATTGAAAGGAGGGCTTAACCGATGGACAAAATCTTGTGATATTGTTAGGAAAGGCAATTGGGACATCTTTGGAAGAGATTCACTTGGTATTTGAAGGGGGGAACCAAGGATTGCTTCCTAGTTTGAGGGAGGACACTAGGGAGATAGCTGATGTGGCACAAAAGGAATCAGATGAGGTGGAGGATAGACCAATTCATACTACTAATGCGGAATATACAAAGGAATCAGGGTAGAATATTCCCTTATGCCAAAAGGAGATGAATGTGTTGCATATAAGCTTGAAAGAGATCGAGACAGCACCATACATAGACCCGATTGCTACCTATCCTTCTCTGCCTTCTTTGAGCTCGCAGACTATCAACAAAAAAGGTATGAATGACTTGCCCACTTCTTCCAAGA